>NC_137656.1:25752994-26050236 GCF_963422515.1 Blennius ocellaris | reverse complement strand
CCAGAACTCGCCTTCTCTTCTCTGCTCCTTTCTCCTGCACTAACCCGTCACACGCTCACCCTGCACATCCACCATCCGCTCATACCGTTATCTGATCGCGATTAGACAAACACAGGCCCTTAGCCACATTTAGCTTTCGAACCGCTAATTGTGCTGCAAAACCACATCTCCACGATCACCAGAGTTCTGACTGCATGTTCCGACATCCATTACTTTAGGAGTTGTTAATGGGAAAATGATAAATAATAGAAAATTTTCATAAATTACTATGTATTTCTTACTTTCAGTAATCTATTACTTACAGTAATTGAATGCTTATAACCAACTATAAATCCCAATAAAACATTTATTTACATAACAACTGCTTAGCGTTTCAGAGGAATGCCGACGTGAAGGCCGTACGGGGTTTGCATTAATTCATTAGAATAAGGGCTGCAGAAAACATAACTTTATTCTCTTGAATATGTAAACATACGTCTAACATTTGCAACAACTTCAGAAGTTACAAGGCACTAGGCAGAGTTGTGAGAGATGCAAGGGAACAACCTTCATGCGAGTGTGAGTAAAAAACAATGTGCTGGAGAACTACAGTAACTCCACAAACCGCTGGTTGTGGACATGACAAGCATAAAGCACAAGACAATTATAGGATAAGTGCAGTGTTGTTTCCATATGTAAATAATTGGTGGGGTAAGACTTTATTTCAGATCTAGTGACACCACTGAATGCCAAAGTAAAGTAGGTGCACAACTTTTTTGCCTCAACATTATTATCCAATCCACCTTTATTTATTTATATAGCACATTTTAACAACAACGTGTTCCCAAAGTGCTGCACATGTGACTGCACATAAAAACAAAAACTAAACTAAACAGTCCAACACTAAAAAACCCTAAAATAAAAATAAAAACAGATTAAAAACTGCAAACACATTAAAAAACTACAAATAAGAATACAACAATTAAAAAAAAAAAAAATAGAAATATAAAAACGCTTAAAAGGCAATAAAAATAAATAAGAACAATAAAATAAATAAAGGACACAGGGGACCACACGACTCACGCGGTGTTAAAAGCCTGAGAATAAAAGTGGGTTTTAAGACGTGATTTAAAACAGTCCAAAGTGGGGGCTGTTCGGACGTGGAGGGGCAGAGTGGAGAACGCTCTGTCCCCTCTGGTTTATAGCCATAAAAGCACTGATCCCATTAAAAGGTGGTGCACTGGATATAATTGACTAAATTTTTTTTTATTGTAAAAAGAAAGGGCAGAGAATGGAATTGAACCTTGGGTCTGCTATTTGAAAGTTGAGAATTCCATCAGTTGACCACTGGCACATTTAGTCTGGCCCTACATCGTGGGGGTGGAGTTTTCGTGACCACAAGGCAGAAGAGACGCTGAACCGGCTTTCTGAAATCTCCAGCGAAAACGGAGCCCCGGAGAGATTATAGAGAAAAGAATAACAATGCGTGGGAACGATATAATAAGTCGCTCCCTGAAGTTAATAATAGGAGGGAACGAGAAAACCTAATCTGTGATCGCAGAGCTGTGGCTCTTGAGACTTCTGCAGAGCTCTTGCTCTGTCCTGTCAGCTGCATCAGATTATATCATTTAGAAGCAGTTTTCCATTGTCGCTTTTTCTCTCTCACACTTTTCATGGTAACATCATTGTAACTAACTTCACTTCCAGGTCTTGTTTCGCATCATGACCACAGGCTGAGGTCTACATGAGGCTGTGTTGTGCACCGCTAAGCCTCATTATTATTTTCTAACCACAATATTTCTTAATAATGAAATGACACTCCATGTGTTAGCCAGAGGTACCCTGACTGCCATAAGGAACCGGGATGACATCCTCAGACCCCTTGTGAGACCAGATGCTGGTGCATTGGAACCCGGGTTCCTTCTGATGCAGAACAATGTCAGGCCTCATGTGGCTGAAGTGTCTTAACAGTTCTTGATGAAGGTATTCTTGTTCTGGACTGGCCCGCCCGTCCCCCAGAACTCAGTCCAATGGAGGACATCTGGACATCATGTCTGGTTTCATCCACCAACCACACGTTGACCACAGACTGTCCAGGAGTTCCTGATGCTTTGGTCCCAGTCTGGGAGGCCGTCCCTCAGGAGACCCTCCCCCTCATCAGAATCATGCCCAGGCGTTGTAGGGAGGTCATACAGGCAGGTGGAGGCCACACACACTACTGAGCCTCATTTTGAGTGGTCTGGAGGAATTTTTCACTGACGTTGGATCAGCCTGCAATGTGATTCTCCACTTTTATTTTGAGTATGATTCTAAATCAAGACCTGCATGGGATAATAATTTAGATTTACATTGATCTTTATTATTTTATTCTTAACACGACTCTACTATATATTGAATAAAGACTTTCAACGGCAATATTTCATTCAATTAGATACAGGATGCATTATTTTAATGTTCCTTTTATTTTTTGAAGCAGTGTATCAAGCAATGCTTCATTTTCCTGTAGCTTAAACGAATCGACCATTGACCAAACCCCAGGCAGCCATCCGGTAAATAAGGAAGAGGCGTAATGTGCAGGGAGGTGAAGGGATAAATGTAAATGTAAATGTAAATGTAAATGGATAAATGTAAATGTAAATGTAAATGTGTATAGGCAGCAGTGAGAGGGGAGTGGAGCAGACGCAAAGAGCGAGTAAGACCAGTGGTCATTCTTATTATTCCTGTTTTCTCTTGGTCTCAGGCAAAGAGCATGTGGCTCAAAGAATTGAAACCCTCCCATCCTGCCATACACAGTCAATCAGAATCGTCCTCTCACACGTTTTCCTCAGAAATTACACCCTGCTTTCATGTGAAGAGCGAATTGTGATGAAATATCAAATCAAATCAGAAGTCAGTTTAGCAGAGCAGCAGTAGGTTTAGCACAGCAGCAGTAGGTTCAAAACAGCAGCAGTAGTTTCATCAGAGCAGCTCAGATTCACCAGAGTAGCAGTGAGTTCAGCAGAGCAGCAGTAAGTTCAACAGTGCAGTTGTAGGTTCAGCAGAGCAGCAGTAAGGTCAGCAAAGCAGCAGTAGTTTTAGCAGAGTGGCAGTAGGTTTAGCAGAGCAGCTTGGATTCACCAGAGCAGCAGTGGGTTCAGCAGAGCAGCAGGAGGTTCAACAGTGCAGCTGTGGATTCAGCAGAGCAGCAGTAGGTTTAGCAGTGCAGCAGTGGGGTCAGCAGAGCATCACTAAGGTCAGCTGAGCAGCAGTCGGACCAGCAGGGCAACAGTAGGTGTAGCAGAGGTGCATTCGGTTCAACACAGCAGCAGTAGTTTTTCTCTGGCACATAAACACATTTGAGTTCTGGTTTTAGTTTGTAGTTTGTGCCTGGTCTTAAGTGTGCGGTAGGTTGCCTCTTCTCTACCCTCGTCCCCGGTAAACTGTGGCTCCACCCTCCTCCCCGGTAAACTGTGGCTCCACCCTCGTCCCCGGTGAACTGTGGCTCCACCCTCCTCCCTGGTGAACTGTGGCTCCACCCTCCTCCCTGGTGAACTGTGGTTCTTCCCTCATTTCCCAGTTCCCACTTGCTCACCCTTCAATGTTGTCAGCTGTGCCTCGCTTTCCTCCCGTTCCCAGTGTGTCATCGGCAGTGATGCCGGTAACGCATTAATTAGTAACGCGTTACTCTCATATGACTTTTTTTGACTATTATGACTCATATGACTATTTTTTCAGTAACTAGTAATCTAATGCGTTACTATTTCCAAACCAGTCACGTGATTAAAGTGTGACACACACACACACACACACACACACACACACACACACACACACACACACACACACACACACACACACACACACACACACACACACAGTGCATGCAGTCATCTGATCCGCCCCCTTCTCCACTCTCAGCCAATCACAGGTCAACCTGCTCTAACTGCGCTTCAGGGAACAGAAACAAAATGGAACAAACCATTGTCATCAATAAACCTTAACATTGTAACAATCCTACTCTTTCTAAATCAATCAATCAATCAATGAAAGACTTTGTTTGTCCCGGAGGGGGCCCAGTTGTAATATCTATGTTCAGACGATGGGGGGTGTTGTCGGCAGCTGCTGAAAGTAACTAAAAAAGTAACATGTAATCTAACTTAGTTACTTTTAAAAACAAGTAATCTGTTACTAGTTACTTTTTAAAGGAGTAACTAGTAGTCAGATTAGCTTTTTAAAATAACTGTTGGGAAACTGGTCAGTTACCAGTTTGTGTTTCATCTGGAGCTGCTGTGAATTTTAGAAGTTTTGTCTTTCTGCTTGAACATTTTTTTTTTTTTTTAATGAACCTTGCCCATTTTAGCTGCTTCGTGTTTTAATCAACTGTGTACAAAAACATTGCTCTCCCTGGCCTTTCTCTGGATTGTAGATCAGTTGTGCAAGTTGTGCACTTCATACAAAGCCAGGATAATTCATAACTCCACTAGGGGCGACCTGTTTCATCCAGTTCTTTTTCAAGTGGCAGAAAACTGAAAAGAAACTTTTTTTCATTTAATAGGTCAGTCCACTGACAGGTGACAGAAGTGATGACAGTGTCTGCACAGTAAATTATCAGACACGTGCGTCACTGGCAGACTTACATGTCGATCATGAAGCACTGGGTAGAAAGATGAAAGGATAAAACGAATGAACAATTCTTTGGATGATATCTGATTTGATCTTTGTTGCTTTGAACATTAAGTGTCTGTCAGTGTTTCCAAATTATTAAAGATGTATGAGTCGCATTTACATCAAACACCTAATGAAAGTGAAAATTACACCCGAGCACATTTTGTAAATGGGTGCTACTGATATGAATAAAAGCAGCATTAATATGCAGTTTCTTCCTGTCATGTCCCATTTTTTTTTCAAAAATAAAAGAGAGCTGCATGCGCTGTTTTGTTCCTGTGGACAGTTTATGGTTACCATAGTCATGGTTCCATATGATCAGGTGAAGAGGCAACAAACAGCAGGCGAGAAGAGCCTTCACAGAAGCTAAATCTGAGGCAGAGGAGTGTGGTCATGCAAAAGAACATTCAGTCTAGGCATTCTGAGCTGGAGGCTCCTCCGTAGGACTAATCCATTTCCACAGTGGAGAGCCCTTGGGTAATTGAAAAACTCCTGGGTGGCAATGTTCCAGGGATTGAAGGATACAGAGAGAGATGCTTAATATCTTGGATTTTGTAGGACTTTCTTCACTGACATGCTTCTATATTATTTCATGGACCTCAGCATAGTCGAGGAGTACTGGCCGTCTGAGATCGGATCTCTCTCTTTGAACAATGGGGTTCAAAATCCTAGTTTATTATGAAATGATGACGTCATGCAGACCCCCACATTGTCCTAATGGAATTAAAATACTTTGTACTGCTTAATTTTCTCACCTTCTACTAACCTCAAGTCTTTTGAGAGAAGATATGCAAAGATTCCTATATTTCATACTGGCCTGTTGAGAGGAGCTTATTACAGCCTCATTAAAAAAATCCACAGTAAAAATAATAATATTAAAGTAATCATAGTTCTAGTATCGGAATAGTATCAGTATCGGCAGATGTCCACATTTAGATCGGGTCGGAGGTGAAAAACATTTGGATCGTTGCTTCCCTAAAAGTGAGTCTTCTCCAGAGGGCTGTGGGTCTCACTGATTGTGATAGAGTGAGTAGTTCAGCCAATCTTTACTGGACTCAAAGTGGAGTTGCTACTCCTCCACATTAAGTGTTGCCAGTTGTGGTGGTTCTAGCATCTAATTAGGATGCCCCCTGGTCTACTGGACTTACCGTACCTGGAGGAGGCCCTGAAAAAAGTCAAGGAATAGCTGGAGAGACTATATCTCTGGCTTGGAGGTGCATGCCACCGTTTTGTTCCAGTGTACAATAGATGGTTACCATGGTCATGTTTCCATCACCAAGTTAAGAGATTTGTGGAAGAAATATGAAGAAACATCCATTCCAGTGTCATATTGCAGATTTATCTGGTTTTGCAGCATCAGCTGCTTCCACAACATTGACTGTGGCGACATGGATCAATGTTAATCCTACCAAATGCTGATTCAGATTTTGAAATGCGAACACTTCTGTCTGATTAGAATGGTCCTTCCTGAGGCCACGTTTACACATACCTGGGTTTTTACAAAAACAAACATTTCCTCCTTGACCTTAAAAAAAAATCTTCATTTACACGTACCCGTATATATACCCGGTTCAGAGCTACTATGAGCAGCCAAGCCTGTAGGGGGCAGTGTAGCAAGAAGCATGAAGCCATGATAGCCAATCAAAATCCTGGAAAAAAAACACTGCGTCACCAATTGTGACATAATTATCCGCCTCCCGCCTTTAGATACAACCAGACATAGATTTTATCCAGATGTCCACTGTGGCCAGGGTCTTCAAGAATCATTGTTTGTGGTGAGTCGTAGCTCCGTTTATGTGTAAATGCACGACTCAGTCAGTGGTGGATGGTCTGAATGGGCAGAAGCACACTGCTGAAGAGCAAAGTTCTGCCTGGCAAGGCATGGATAGAAAGCTGCGTGGGAAGAAGAAGCTGGCCGCCTGAAAGAGGAAGCTCCAAGGAAGTGTGTGTTTGTGAAAAAAATGTCTCAAAGGGAAGCTGCCTCCGGGTTTTTGCACCCAGAGAAGAAAGGTCTCCTGTTACAATCAGACACTATGTTTTCAGATAGAGGTCAGATGCAAAGCACAACTGGTTGATACAGGAGATAATGGTGCTCCGAAACATCGTATTGTCTCTTCCTGATTCAGTTGAACAAACAAACCTGTCTTCAATATAGGGGGGGGGTCATGGTATACTGAAAAAAGTTGGGGATAGTTGGACCAATTTAATAGAATTGTTTCAATTGGTAACGCCTACTTTAATCAAGTTCTTGAAACTTGAATGAATTATTTTAAGTTCAAAGAACACTGGGATTGACCAATAGTACACTTGCAATAAATAAACAATAGACAATAAATTTGTAAGCATGTCACTTATATATGTCGGACTTGAAAAAGTGTTTTGACTAAACATGTGCCCGTTGGTCTCGTGATTTGGAAACATGCCTGTCATGGATGACGTTTGGGTTCGATCCTAGGTCGTGTCACTTTTTTTTCCAAAAGAAAGTGACAAAAGTGTTGTTTATATATCTAGATGTATATAGATTTATATATATCTATATATATATAGATGTCTATATATCTATCCAGACAGGACGTCCATGCGACATCCAGGAAAGACGTACAAAACGTTCATTCTGGCCGTCCTGAAGACGTCTTTTAGACGGAAGGAAATGACGTCTTAAAGACATCATCTGGACCACTCGCCGCTCAGTGGGGTATGTGCACTGCCCATGCTACGTTGGGGAAATCAGTTTACATACAACGTTTTGGAGTGACACAATGATGTGACTCTCACTTGGCTCCGTTGGCAATGGAAAAAAAGCCAGTTCTTTGGCGGTGCTCCTTTAATAACGCCCTGGTACCGGCCCTGAACTATAGCTCCTGGTTCTTTCTGGTGGAAAAGTCCTAAAAGTGAGCTGCTCCGTTCAGCCCTCCGCCCCTCCCTCACCAGAAAGTCTGCAGCAACGCTGCGCTCTGAAAGTTTCTGAACGACAGCAGAGGAAAAACCCCATTGTTTGTTTGTTTCGCAAAGCTTGTAGAAATAAATACACAAATAAATACATGAATTAGTACTCAATAAATAAGATTGAAATACAACTCAAACACGTATTGTATGGCATTTAATGCTGTCCCCTATAATTGTTTCTGCCGCCCTTTGAACGTCACATTATTTATTAATACTAGTAAAACTAATTTTGAAATTTGTAAGAAGAAAATTTTATTTTGGAGGAAAAAATTTAAACTTTAAAATCAAATATAAATAAAAACATATATGGTATATTTGCCATTCTGAATACTGGGTAGTTACTTTAAATCTAATGATCTATTTAACTTACTTTCTGGCTCAAATCAACCTCATAAACAACACAAATAATGTAGAAAAAAACAGACCAGTAAAAACTAGTATGTACTTATTGTTTATTTCCCACTTTTCTAAGTGTTTCAGCATCTTACTATTAATACTTGATGCTCCCCGTGCTTCATGACGCGGTTCAGCTGCGTGTCTGGAAAAGATGCGGATGCGCAACTGACTCAAATGACTCATGACGCAAAAACCCGGTTCACTTGGAAGAACGACTCAAAAACCCTTGAGTCAGTTTAAGGAGTCGGGTTTCTCATCCCGGAATGGTACACATTAGAATAGTGGCATGATAAACCAAACAATTGAAATACTCCTGAATTTACACCAACATGAATGTGAAGACTTTCCAAACCATTTAAATCAGATATTTCAACTCTTAATCCACTCATGTTCTGTCTCTTGCCCTGTTCACACATTCATATTGCTCACATGTGACAAATAAAGAAACAGTTCTATAAAGTTTGAATCACCTCCTGAAGAGAGGCTATTAGATGCAGGAGATGAGGAAACTCAATGAACCGCGATTCCTTGGATAATTCTTGGGTGCTGCTTTTCAGTTTGTTTTAAAAACAGTTCAATCATGCTGCTTGGAATGAAAAGTCTTCAGTAATCACAGTTATGACAGTCTCAGGCAGTAAATGAGGACTTATTATCACTTTTAGAATAGAACCATCACACTGTCAGTTTTGCTTTAGTCTTTTAGTTATTGAAAGCGTAAACAAAGCAGTGCCGTGAGGAATTCTTGAGCAATTCTTAGCTTAATAGCGATTCACCCTGTCTACCCCTGTTAACCCCTGTCTAAGAGTAACTCTTAGCAAGGAGTTGACAGCAACTTTTATCTTAGTGAGGAGGTGTGGTCGACCCCGTTGCTCTGCATGATGCAGTCTGCTGAGAGCTGTGATTGGTTATTAGAGACAGGAAGACAGAAAAAAGTGCTTTGTGCTCCGCGTTTTGAATGGAGAGTAAAATTAACCATCAAATATCTTGGGCTGTATCAAAAATGTGTAGTCATGAAAATTATTTTATGTCATGATGATGAAAATGTAATTTGTACACAGCTTAAAAATGATTGATTCACGTAAGTTCAATCATTACCTGGTTATTTTTACCACTTAATGTGCTTGATTTTAATGGTGGATGCAACGCAGCGTCACTAATTACCACCAATGTGGGGCAGTGAAAGAACAGTGACGGTCAGACTGATCATTCAGACGACACTGCTGCAGCTCACTTGGAGAGAGATATCTCAATGTTGTGATTACCTTCATCTCAGCTTTATTGTGTTGCTTCGCTGTGGGAGAAGTAAGATCCTCCTTAATGAGGTCGACCACAAACATTATTCCTGCACGATGGAGCTGCAAGTGTGTCATTAAATCATTGTTGTTATACAAACAGAAAACACCTTTCCTTTCTCTTTCTATTTCCATCATCTTGTCTGTTTAAGAAACTCTTTGGCTTCTTAAAAGTCCTCCTCACTACTTTTAGCAGTTTTCGACCTTAGCAGCTCTTTTAAGACTTAAAATGCTTTGTGAATTGCTTTTATCTTAGTAAGGGGAAATTCGAAGAAAAATCTTAAAATTTAAGGAATACTAAGATTTTCTTTAAGAGTGGCATCACTAAGGGCCAATCCCAATTCTATTTTTACCCCTATGCCTACCCCTTAGCCCTCCGCCTCCAAAACGAGGGCAAAGGCAAAGGCATAAAAGTTTCAGCCCTTAGATTTGGGACACTGCTCTCCCTCTGCTCACCCCCGCCCCTCTCGCTCCGTCTCACAGTTTTGACGTCATAATTCGTTTTCCGCCGTTCCACGTCAAGGCGAAGAAATAGACGGAGACATGGATTACTTCAGTTTTTGCGCTGTATTTGGACTTCAGAAATATTTCCTCATTCACCATGCGAAAGCGGAGGATCTTCCTTGTTTGCTCGGGGGTCCCTGTTTTCAAAACACCCATATTAGAAGACTTTGGAACTATAAAGTGTAATAATAAAATGTTATAAACACGGTCTCTACCAAACAAATACACACGGAAGCTCCATACGGCAGACAGCAGTGCTACTGCCGCTCTTACTAGTATAAAACACAACAAGTTTATATAACTTTAGAAGCGTATATATGTGAAATGCGAGTCCTTCGGTGCCATGTTGATGAGATGCGTGAAAGTTTGAAACTCCCCTCTGTTTTAAGTGTGCATCTGTAAACGCTCCGTTTCGAGGGGTGAATAGCACTTCCCCTCACCCCTCCACCTCTGTGCAATAGTGAAATGGGACATCCCTGAATGTGCATTTCAAAGGTGTAAGATGAAGGGCTAAGGGGGAGAATTGACATGCAGCCTAAGAGCTACTTCTAGTCTTAAGATGCTTTGTGTTGCACAGATCTTTCCCAAGTCAAATCACTGGCAGATTTAATCGTTTCATTTTGAACCGACAAGTGCAGTATTTCTGACTTTCACCCAAAGGCTTGTATCAGTATATTTGACTTGTTCCCCCAGGTTCATGTCGTATCTTCTATAAAACAGTAACGTGGCTTCATTCCACAGAGGACTGGGGAGGCTGCATGATAATACAATGAATAAAATATGTCTTGTTCCATCGCTGCTGCCGAGAGATTTCATATTGCAGTTGTGAATATGTCCTGGTAAATTATCATCTCTTTTAATAATTTACCATTTTACAGCATTCGCACATGAAAGCATCATTTTTTATCAGGAAAAATTTCAAGCTGCCTGTTGATCCTGTCGCTTTCAAAATCCCAATCTCAAACACAAAATTATTATAAAACAAGTATATTTTGTGCATTGGTCAGGACAACATAATGCTATTGAGGCAGGGTACCAACCCAGACTTTTGCTTTATCGGAATACTTTGAACAAGGATAGTATATAGCTGTGTGAATCTAAATCACATGTGTGGAACTCTGGTGCATGTGTCCCTGCTTCAAAACGGCTGATTGCAGTGAGCGGCTGGTAATCAGGCTCTGTTGAACTGAGTGATGAACCATCTTGAGAATTAAGTGTGTTAAAGAATGGAGACATGGAAAAGGTGCAGGGCTGCAGCCCTCCAGCACCTGAGCTTGACACCCCTGGTAAATGCTTGCAGATTTGGGGCAGATTTCATGAACATATCAAAATATTGCATGATTTCTTTTTCATCTGTAATTATGTAAATGTAAAAGCTCTCAATAACATGAAGATGTGTTCTTGTATATGAGCACAGGGATCAACATTTAAAGGAAGGATCGTACATAACCCAAAGTGAAGTGAGAACATCTTAAAGTGAGAATTATCAAGATTATACTGATATTGCAGAAAATGAAACAATGGAGAGATGCTGCAACATTTTCAGAGACACTTCAAACAATCCAAGGAAATATGCCAGTTCAAAGCAAAAATTTAAGGCATGAACAATTAAAAAAACAAAACCTCAAACAAAAGCTCATTGAAAGAGTTTTTTATGATGAAGAATTTCAACATCAATTCCACCCAGAATACTTTATTACATCATGTCTGTCAACACTGTCAAGATCATCTGTAAGCTTCAGTCTGCAGATGCCATTATAAGCTGAATGATCTTTGCACTGTAACTCTGATAGGGTCTGAAGAGCCTGTTGTGCAAGCAAATTGTTTTTCAGAAATGTTGTTATAATAGTACAACAATTCGAAATAGATTAAATCCAACATACTCCCTTTCATGCAAGTTCTTTTTTGTTTTGTTACTTTTATTTGTAGCATTTTTTTTAATATGAACAGTTATGGGACGAGGGCCTGTACAGAAATGGTTTTCATTCACGTTAAACAGTAACATTTATACAAAGACTGACCTCGTTCTTTTTGTGTGTGAAGGTGATCTGAAAGACTGAAAATCCACATAATTTGTATATTAAACCACATAAATTATTCGCAAACATTTCACATTCACGGACACCACAAACACTGAGCATATCTTATAAACCTGGGATTAAATAGTACAATGATGTTGGATAAAATACCACTTGTTAATGTTATATGAGACTTTCGTTGATTTCATTCATCATTGTTGCTTTGTTATTAATGAAACAAAACGTATTGAAGGGTTCACCAACATTTTAATCAGGTTTGAATTAGTTATCTCATTATTCTTGCGTTGGGTTTAACTCGCGTTCGGAAAAAGAAGCACTTTTTTCCGGAACGCATACAAAACACGTTACAAGTAGAAATGACCTACCTTTGTGATGTCAGCCGTTCTTGCAGAAGTCAGAAGGTGAAAGCTGAAGAAACTAAAGAAAAAATAAATGAATGTGACCAAAATGGAACAGCCGTCCTGCGCGCGCTTCACCACGTCCAGAGGGTCACTTATATTGACCATAAACCTCAAAACCACGGCACAGAAACATGATATCAGGCAGAAATGAATCCTGGGGACCTCTCTCTCTCTCTCTCTCTCTCTCTCTCTCTCTCTCTCTCTCTCTCTCTCTCTCTCTCTCTCTCTCTCTCTCTCTCTCTCTCTCTCTCTCTCTCTCTCTCTCTCTCTCTCTCTCTATATATATATATATATATATATATATATATATATATATATATATATATATATATATATATATATATATATATATATATATATATATATATATATATATATATATATATATATATATATATATATATATATATATATATATATATATATAGTGGCTGAGTGAAGATCCGCTGCCACTGAAAGACTCGAGGTGACATGCGCTCAGCGGAGCGCTCGCAGGCACAATGAGCCTGAGCGCACTGAGAGCCGGGCAGAGGACTGACTCCCCTCGCACACGAGCTCATCTGCAACACCCATACCAGTCACTGATTACTGAAGTGGCAGTTTGCACTCATTTTCAGTGATGGAGTCAGATTATTCACTTGATCATTAAATATGCGTTATGTATGCATATGTATTATGTCAAATTAATTCAACCTCAATAAACAAGCAGAATGCGACAGTACAACACTTTGCAATTCCAAATATCATTTAAAGGTTTTCAAACCTGCTCCACTCCCAGCTCCTTATTGAAAATGACAACCAGTTCTCAATTAATTTACCTAGAAAAATAAAGGTCAAGCATTCTTGTCTCAAATGTGTGCTACAAGATGGTGTATTGAGTGCCTGAGAGGAGCAGCAGGAGTTAAGTAAAGGTAACAATGGCTGAATGGTGGACTGTCTTAATGTCTGATGCCTTGGCTACTGCACAGAGCTGCGGTTCATGTGATGAACAGGCTGAGTCGTGTAAGACTGGCATCAATGTTTGGAAAAAAAACCGCAGAGGGAGCATTTTAACACTGTATTTGTGTCTGATTGGCCAGCCGACAGGAGGAGTGCTATGGAAGGATCTAATCCACGGCCCAGATGATCACTGGAAGTCTTCGGCTCACATCATGACCAGAGACACCCCATGCTCCACAACTTTACAGATCACCTAAACCACCAGCGGAACAAATCCGAGCCGGGCTGGAGGCGGGGCAGGGGACCGGGTCCTTTAAACCCAAATAATAAAGCCGACCTTATAACGTCATTTTACAACATACACATGCCCACAACAGCGCGACTTAAAGCTTCAGCACCACGAAGAGCAACTATGTAATTTTGAAGTCCATCAAACGGACATGAAGTATAACAAACCAAGATAACAACAAAAACGTGAGGCTACATGGCCCCTAATAATAATAAAAATTAAAAAAAATCGCAAATTCAAAGCACTTCAGGACCACGGACAGCGACCACATCATTTTCACACCCACTTTAACTATTTCAACTAATGAGAGCACAGCAGGCTGCTGGCCTGTATCAATAGCTATAAAGTTTAGTCAAACTGGCACAACAGCCCACATGTTCACCAACAAACAGTTTCCGTATGAAGTATTACAGGCCGACTCACCACTATTCACTGGTGTCAAGCCAGCCCTCACTTCGGAAAACAACGTCAAGCCAGCCACCACTCGATTTAGCGGTGCGCGTATACACTATGCATTACCGTAAGAGCAAACTCAGACCTATTTCAAAATAAAAGTGACGTTTAAATGAACGAGATTCATTCAGATAGTTAATGAAACATAAATTAATACTATAACTAATAACAACAAAGAAAAGAAACTAGTTTATCGTTGATGCAAACTAATGAAATGACACCAATAAAACTATTGCCCACAGAAGCCAAAAAAAACGTTTTTTATTAGTCTTAATGTTATTATAATACTATAGATATAAACTCACTCTGATCACGTTATTAAAGTTAAAGGCCTGTTGAGCCGCATTTTGTAATAACTGTGCATTTTGTAATAAACTGCCCCAACGCATTTTGGAACAAATTTTGCCGCATTATGTAATAAGTTATTACATTTTGAGAAGATTATTACAAAATGTACTTGCAACTTTTTTATTCTCTAGGAAATGTAATAACATGGTGCATTATGTAATAATACCTATTATTGTTGTTTGTTTAACAATTAATTTATACAAGACTGACTTTTTGTTGTTTTTTATGCATTTTCCCTTAGAGCTATGTAGCCCAATAAATCTATGTATGACAGAACACGTTTTGAATTATACAGGCCAATAACTTGTGGCCAAATTCAAAGCTCTACATGGTCTGTCACTCAGCCAGGGAGGGGAGGGCGGGCTGTAATCTGATTGGCTGCTGCATCAGTTCTACAAAGATCATGCACTGCTTGCATGCTTAATTGAGACAGCCAACAGAGTTCAACATGATGCCCAGTATGAAAAAACTGTATCAAATATTATCTGTGTAATTGAATATTTGGAAGTATAAAGACATTTTGCAGTTGATCTAAAGTTATGTAGATGTTTTGCCCTTGATAAGAAATTATATGACTGAATTTAAACCTGCATTGTCCAAGTTATGCTCACTGCATTAAAAACAGTCTGTAAAGTAAAACTGAAATCTATGCCTCTAAGTACATATTAAAAGTTAATAACTTTTAATGACCGACAGGTAATAACACATTTGAAGGAAAACTGTGCATGTACAAAAACTACACACACACACACACACACACACACACACACACACACACACACACACACACACATACACACACACACACACACACACACACACACACACACACACACACACACACACGCACACAATAGTACACTGCTCAAAAAATAAAGTGATCATTTAAACAACACATCCCAGATCACAATGAATGTCATAATGTGCAAATTAGATTGGTAAATTTACTCCCATCACAAACTTAGGGTTGTGGTTAAGGTTTATCTCATTTACAGCATAATTTTATCTCTTACCAGTTTCGAGTTACAGCCTTTTGGAAAATTAATGTTAATATTTCATACATTTTTGGAATATCTTTGGCGGCCAAAGGGTTAACACAGTCATAAATAGCAAGCATCGAAATAGCTATTAAAAGGCTAAAAATGTTAAAACAGGTGTGAGAACAATACATTTGTTAAAACCTTGTTTTTCAGTATTCCTACAAAAACAGCGTCCTCTTTAATGATAGCATCCTTTATTGAGACAAATCTAGGGCGATAACATAAGATCAACATTCATAAAGCAATTTGAATTACTGTGATGCCGCAGGTGGTGGTGGGTTATCAAAATTGTAATAATTAAAATACCTTCATACATATTAATTCAAGATAAAATATTTTAGTACTTGAAATGAAATTCCACAAATAAAATAAAAGTGCAAAAAAAAAAAAAAGGCACAAAATGCAGTTTAGTTTTGGGAGTTAAACATTTTCCCTCTTTTGTCCCCCTTGTAGGTCTGCTAATTACAACCCTGACCTGCACCCTGCTGGGGCTCATTGTAGGGCATGGACAAAAGCAAGCAATGACTGAGGAAATGTACAATGTTGAGAGGAGAGTTTCATGTTCCAGTTTCTGAACGCACAAGAATTCAACAACATGCCTTGGTGCGTCTCTGGAGAAATCAAGGGGTCTATTCTCTCAGTGAGGATGGGCAGACGCTGCTGCGTGCCGGCAAGCCAGTCATGCTACAGTCTAATGTTGATTGTGTTGTTAAAAAGGGTCTCGATGATACTAAGGGTTCTGGAGCAAGAAAGTTGAGCAAACGACTGAAAATGCATCATAGTGGCGTAAGTGAAAGAAAGGTGCAGGAAATCTTGAACAAAACTGAGTGGTACCAACTTCAAAATGCAAAGTTTCTGAATAAGCCCCCTTTGATGACCATTCAAGCCAAAGAAGTGCAAGATCGACACCAAATTGACCAATTGGACATGGGAAAAATGAAAATGAGTTATGGTCAGGCTTTATACCGTTACATTCTCACAGTGATGGATGTGTTCAGTCGTTACACGTGGCTGAAACCATTGAAAAGAAGAAGTAGTGTTGAAATTGCCAAACACCTTAACAAGATTTATCGTGAACATGGACCACCCAAAGTGTTACAACATGACAAAGGGACTGAGTTTAAAAGGGCAGTGAAAATTCTAATGACATCTCTGCAAGTGAAAATAATTGAAAGTTCAGCATATCATCCACAAAGCCAAGGAAAGATTGAGAGGACACATAGGTGGCTAAGAAAGAAGATCATGTGTGCAGGCCCGCCCCTCCCTACACGCAGAACACGCGCTGTGCGTTGGGCCCCGCGATCCATGGGGGGCCCCATTTTGCGCAAGTGAATTGAATTTCCCTCGGGATCAATAAAGTATCATCATTCTCTGCAAATGCGCAAAGGATGCGCGTGCGTAGAGCACCGCCACCAAGTCAGCCCGAGGCAGGAGAGAGAGAGAAAAAAAAAAGAGACGAAAGCGCGAAGCATCACCATCTGACCAATCAGCGGTCAGATGGGCCGGCAGGCAGTTGTTTACAGGTAGAGAGTAGAGAGAGAGAGAGAGAGAGATGGCTTCCAAATGTCAATACAATAATAATAGTAACAATAATAATAATTATTATTATTATGTTATTGGAAGGGGGCCCCCAAAATAAAATCCCACTTGGCCAGGGGCGGCCCTGCATGTATGATCTGGTGAAATTTCAACGGAACGGAGTTAACTGGGTCCAGCCCCTACCTGTATATTCAAGAGTGCTAAATGAGGATCTTAAAGAATTTTTGGGCTGGAGGTCTCCATTTGAAGTATACTATGGAAGAAAAAGCAACAGCATAAGGCATCCTTTATGCGGTTCTCCATCTTCTGTTCGTAAGGAGTCTGTGAGGAATCAACATTCTACTTTACCATCCTTGAGACAACGAGAAAAATTTGATACTAAACGAAAAAGGGTGAGAAGAATGGCATGGAAGGCCTCTGAGCACTGTGCTAAACTCATGATCAAGCATGCATTCAAACAAAACCTATCACAACACTACAATGTTCAGGACGCTGTTTTGGTCAGAATGAGGGAAGGTGCCCATCGAGTCTCCAAGAAGTATCACGTAAGGCGTGGTACAATTGTGAACAAAAATCGAAAGCTCTCAAAATACAAAGTGAGTTTTTGGGACCCAAAGACCCTCCGACAAACACAAAAATGGTTCTTCGTGTCGGATATAACTAGTGCAACCCGGCTGCGAAAAAAGACACACTCTAAAAAACCCAAGACAGCACCATCAAAGAGAGGCCTAAACCCACTTTTGTTTCAGTACACACACACAGACAGACTAGAGGAATTTATGTCCATGGGGTTAAGCATTCGCTATGACCCTGACCCAGATGGAAATTGTCCGTTTGCAGCCATGGCTGACCAGCTATCCACCCTTGGAATATTTAGATCACCAGAAAGCTGAAGAGATGAAATTGTCCAAGACCTCAGGAATTATCCATACAATGGAAATGGAACACTCTTGTTCAACTTTGTCGAGGGCAATGACTGGGATGGATACTTGGAAAGAATGGCCCGAACTGGAACCTATGGTGACCACATTACATTGCAAAGAGCACCTGAAATTTTCCAGGTCCAGTTTCTTGTAATTTCCTCTCTGGGAATCAATGCCTCAACTATTGTATCAGAGTCAAACATATATTGTCACAACAATCCAGTGCTAGTACTTGGTCATGTGGCAGAGGGGCATGGAGAACATTATCTGAGTTTGGAGGGACCAGTCACACCATTTATAGAGCACGTTTTGGATGCTCAAGCAGGACAGTTATATGACAACAACACACTTTCACCACTGCAGCCTGCCTCACCAGATGAGTCTGACCCACCTCTCCAGCCTGATGAGCCTGAGGACCCTGTTCTGACTACACCCCCTGTTCAGCCTGTCCTACCAACTGAAATGTTTCAGTCTATTATCAAAATGACCCTTGAGGATGACATGTCAATGCTTGGGAGGTTTAACAGAGTGTCTCAACATTTTATAGACATTGCAGATCGATTCCATCCATCAATCTATCTAAGGGAAACGTCGTGGACGTCGTTGGAAAGCACACAATTAGTGTACAAAGGTTGTACAAAGCAGCAGGGCGCTTTGGTGGTGTGGCATTAAAACTCAAGGAGCTGTTTGGGAAACATTCCAAGTGGTTTATGGCTTGGCTGGTAATTAGACATATTAGACATGGACAATTTGAAATTACGGATATATTTTGGAAATAGAAATGTTGTTGTTTGTTTAGCCTTTTGAGGCAATTTCATATTTGTTTAAAATTAATCTTAGTGGAGAAATTTGCTGGTCATAGCAGCTCTCTAAACAAGCAGAAGACACTTACGTTGTTTAAGGTAGAACTTATATTCATTGGTTCATTATTATTTTAAATTGGCCGCAAGCCTGCATGTGTTGGTTGCATTTATTGTTGTTGAAAGGTTCTATAAATGCATAAACAAAGCTGTTCTTTACCTATTCATCAGCGTTTCTAATTTGTATGTGCATATGTTAATGTTTACGAATGGATTAAATTTTGATACCCAGAGTTTTGTTCTGTATTATAAGAAGCATCATAGGATTTGTTGGATGTTTATAACTATTCTTGATGTGGTTTTGGTGTCCAAGAAAAAAAATCTGGAATTTACAGAATATTCTCTGTTAATGCAACCTTTGAATAGTGTACTGATAGTAATTGCTAAGTACTGCTACTAGGCTAATACAGTGATACTAATAATAGGCCTAACTTTTACAAATACTTTAAAGTAAAATAAAATACAATTAACAAACAAATAAACAATGCTTTAGAATTGTTATTACGTAATGCACCATGTTATTACATTTCCTAGAGAATAAAAAAGTTGCAAGTGCATTTTGTAATAATCTTCTCAAAATGTAATAACTTATTACATAATGCGGCAAAATTTATTACAAAATGCGTTGGGGCAGTTTATTACAAAATGCGGCTTTATTACAAAATGAAATGAAAAAGTTCTTACATTTTGGACGTTTATTACAAAATGCACCGTTATTACAAAATGCGGCTCAACAAGGCCCAATAGAACAGTCGGTCTTGGAAAAATTCAGACTAATTTAACATCAGATTGATAGTAGACCTGATCAGGATAAGCTGTATAAAATAAGAGCCCTCTGACGGCTTATCTGGGCTTGAATGACTCTGATTTCAGACTGATTTTAAATGGAAGTTCCCTGTTGTCATCAAACAGATCTGATGTGGAATTTCAAAATAAGAGCCCTTTGAAATACCACATCTGAGCACCTATCACACCAAATTTGAAGTGATATTAAATGGAATTTCCACGTTATCATTTAACCATTCCAAGTCCGACTTATAGTAGGACACCCCAGGCTGACACACACCAAGTATCAGCCAGATCTGATGTGGAATTCCAAAATAAGAGCCTTCTGAAGTTGCTCATCAGAGCAGCATTCATGCCAAATTTGAAGTGATATTAAATGGAATTTCCACGTCATCATTGAACGATTCCAATTAAGACTGATAGTAGGACACCCCAGGATGCCACTCACCAAGTATCAGCCAGATCTGATGTGGAATTTCAAAATAAGAGCCTTCTGAAGTTGCCCATCTGAGCACCTATCACACCAACTTTGAAGTGATATTAAATGGAATTTCCACGTTATCATTTAACCATTCCAAATCATACTAATAGCAGGACACCCCAGGATGACACTCACCAAGCATCAGCCAGATCTGATGTGGAATTTCAAAATAAGAGCCTTCTGAAGTTGCTCATCAGAGCAGCATTCATGCCAACTTTGAAGTGATATTAAATGGAATGTTGAAGGACATACGATGATCCTTGTGCTCCACAAATTCATCCACCAAGTTCCATGATCATTTTCTTTGCTCTTTCATTCTCTATGGACAACATGACAAGTCCACTCACTGTCTCCTGTCCCACTGAGCTCCTCAAGTGGTTTTTAATGAGTTTTCAATTGGATAATGAGCTCAGAGGTTGCTACGGTGACAGGAAGATTCAAAGGTTAAAGGAGGGCGGTGCAAACCTCACTGAATGTAGAAGTTACTGCTGGGTTGTTGACAAGGAGAATTTCTGCCAGATCCGCAACAGACTTTTGCTTTGGGATCTGAGACACAGCACACTGATTAAGTTCAGTTTTATCTGTTTATTCAATGTATGAATAATATATTTGAGCAGGGACGGTGAGAAGGTTCAGAGGACTTTGTGTTTTATCCTCCGTCACTCGAGAGTTGGAGGCGGAGGCTGAAGAGGACGTTGTCTGGCAGTGCGTCCTGAGTGCATGACCATACCTTGAGCTGCTTTTATCAGGATTTACAGCCATAACGTAAAAATAGACTAAACTATATCACGTATGCATAATAATAAAATCAGCAATATAAAGTCTATAATTTCTTTATTTCACATGTAACCCATGGTAAATCATCTCAGTTGCCGTTTGTTTTGCATGAGACTTTCCCAGAGACTCACTTTAGTTCTGATCGTGTTCCTACAGTTTAGTATATTTGTACTTTATAGTTGTAAATCCTATTAAAAGCAGTTGGAACATGACAGACGTCCTCATCGACAGTCAGTCAGTGTGCGCTCCTGTGGGTGGGAATGAGTTTTTGTCACAACACATCCACACTGCAGCTTTACTCACGGCTGTCATCGCGCTGTTTATGTACTTACTCTGAAGCTACACTTATTTAACACACATTGTCACAATTGACAATCAATCAGTTCTATCCATCACTCTGGATCATTTGAATTTACAGAAGAAATACATTTGAAGAAATAAAGAATGAACAAAATAAATAGATTAAATAAATATTCAATTTTATGTGGGTCTATAAGTCTGATATTTGAAGACATTAAATGTACGGATGAGATAAATCTGGCTTCAATTCTCCACCTCACCATCAGAGCTGCCAGGTTCCCCGTCTCCAAAATGTGCGTGCACAAGGTTCAAAGTTTGTTACCGTTACGAACATATTCCCACAAAGTTTATTTTTGTAAATCACAAACTTTGTGTGGGAAGTGGCGTACATATCTTTCAGGACCTGTTTTGTGCTTCAGCAGCTTTATAAATGAGGCCCCAGCTCTCTTGATGGTTGTGATTAGAAGAAAATTGTTTGCATGACCTGAGCTCCTCCAGACCCGTGGGAGAGGCCCGCCCTCCCGCCCTCCCAGCCCCTCCCAGCCTCTCCTGCCCTCCCGCCCTCCCAGCCCCTCCCAGCCCCTCCTGCCCTCCCAGCCCCTCCCGCCCTCCCAGCCCTTCCAAGCCCCTCCCGCCCTCCCAGCCCCTCCCAGCCCCTCCTGCCCTCCCACCCTCCCAGCCCCTCCCGCCCTCCCGCCCTCCCAGCCCCTCCCGACACTCCCGACACTCCACCCTTGATCTAAACCTCAAACACTTTCTATGTCAAAGCTGCACTAAACCCTGGATATTTAGCTTACTGCCTTTCAAACATGACATGTAGCAAAGACACATGTGACAATTGTTTTCATGAATCGATTGTGTTGACATCTTATATGAGCATTCACGTTAAAGCCTGCAGTGTGTCTCATCCCTCTCCGAGGCTAAACAGCTTGAACAAGCGCACCACTGGGCAGGTTCAGTGCTGTCATATGAGTGAGGGGATGAAAAAGAGGTTGAAGCATAAGATGAGCTGATGGGGAAGGGAGTGGTGGTGGCAGAAGGTCCTTTGAATTTTCTGTGTGTATCATGCTCCAAGTTTATTTGAATTTGCCTCGAATTCTGAAATAAACTCAACTGTAGTTTGTAATACCAGAGTATTTGGCCATGCAACGTGAGCTTTATCTCACAGTTGAAGCTATAGTTTGTATGAGGTTGAACAGCTGCTTTAGACATTTATGGACTGAGTGTTGGAGAAGCTGCAAGGATAACACTACGTATGCAACTAGTTTGAGGAACAATTTTCTGTTATAAGCAGAGAAGTGAGGCTGCAAAGATTAAAGTTCCCTGGTTTCATCCCATATTTTGGCAGTGGGCTTGACAATTTTGAGGTAGTGTTGGCCGTGAGGTTAAAGTAATATTGACATTTTAACACTTAACTGCTCCCCACAGGCTGCTGGAAAACTAAGTGAGCTCTGCTCCTCAGAAATGGATCAACTGCATTGACTAAAATTATTATGAAGCATTTTTTCTTTCCTTTCACAGTCCAGTTAAAGCCATTTCATTAACATTGTATTGGTTGAAAGGGATATTTACAATAATGATTGACTGATGCTTGCAAATTTAAATCCCTTGGCTTCTTTACATCCACACTTTATTACATTTCAAGTTGATTTCTTGGCGAGTTTGTCAAATAGAATCATTTCAAAAAGCACTGCAACACTGGACCATGAAATTGTCAATTAAATAGTGAAATTAATATATCTGTTTTTTTCTGCATAATATGAATTGAATTAATGACACATTAGTGTATTTATTTATTTAAATTTGGCACTGTAGTCCTCTCAGTGACGTGTGGACAGGGGAGCCATCATGGAAAAAGAAAAAAAAAGAAAAACGTGCATAAAATAAATATGAATATTTTCCACTGATTTGTGTTAAGGCTGCATTTTCATTATGACTCTACACATTGTTGACATTTTATTAAGTACAAATCAAGGAGTTTGAGTATTAGTGGATGAAATCCCGGGTGAGGCAGTGGAGAACTGATGTGATCCAGTACAAACTGGGTCACATGACCTTTCTGTTCCTCAGCATATCAACAACATGAACTTTACGCTAATGTTTGTTATACAGCAGGCCTGTGTCATGTATTTAATGTAGGTGTGAGAGAAATGTTCTCGCTGATCGTCACAAAAAAGTGCAGAGAAAAGACAAGCCAGTGAGGCACGCAGGTACCCAGCCTCACCTCAAGGGGGCGTACCTGAACTGAATTTTGGTCATAATCTCCATTGAGACAGAGTTTTTGATTGTTTTTTTGTTTTGTTTTTTTAAATAAGTTAGGAGTAAGTAGAAAACATTTCAAGTATGTGATAACTAAACTTTTGACCTAAAATCATTTTTTCTTATCAATTTGATTGACAACCTTTATTAAAATTGACTAAAGCACCAGAATTTAAAGCTTGAAAAATAACAGAAATCTTTACTGAAGGTCAAAATTTAATTTGTGGTTATGGCGGCGTAGGAGATGCATGTGGTGAAATCAGCTCCCATGAAAATCGTTAATTTGGAACCCTGTTCCAGTGCGGAAACAACTGACTCGGCTTGCTCACATTGGCTACAACTCTAGAGAGCGAAATGGGCCTTAAAAAAGATCCAACACCCAAGGATGACAGAAACAAACAGTCTAGTACTGACATTCGTGCTAGCATAACCTGCTAATATTAAACACGGTGACAACCAGGCCGCTACCTCGCCGCCGCCGTGGTTCGTTAGTGAAATGGACATAACTTTCAACTGCATTTAAGTTCTGTTGGATCAAAAACTGACCACACTTTCAGATTCAGTGGGAAAGCTAGTTAGTGACACCGGAGCACTGGGTCGCCATGTCAAAACCCTTGAAGAGGACCATGCGTATTACAAAGAAAGTTTAAACTTTGTTCATCAAGATCTCGCGGATTACAAGAAAATGATAGACGAGGAGAAAACAAGCTTAAAGGACAAGTTGGACGTTCATGAGAGCCGTGAAAGGAGACAGAATCTGAGGCTTGTGGGCTTTCCAGAGGGACTGGAATATATATATATATTTTTTTTAAATTTATTTTTTTTTATTTTTTTTTGGTTTGCGCTGCATGTTTTGTACTGACTGTTCTCTGCCTGTTTGACAAACAAATGAAAACTCAATAAACACAGTGATTTAAAAAGAAATGTGCTGCACACATCTCTATACTTTAATTAGTTCACAGTAAATATGAATAGCTTGGACACAAGAAGGATCTCTAGCCATCTCTATAAAAGACACTTTCTTTGTAGGAAAACATGTTCCTGTGCTCCATGTTTGTGTTTATGTTTGTGTTGGTGTCAGTGTGACTGAGAGGAATGCTGATGAGATATGAAGCATTACCAGTTGCATGCTGTTGGATGAAGAGTGAAATAAGAAGCTCTTTTCAGTTCTTATAATGTAAATCTGACTCTAGAGGAGTCGGAGCCTCACCACACGCCACTGTGTCCTCTATACCAGTAAGCTTAATATGTGTTATGAACTATACAAAAGCAATAGATAGAGTGGCTGAAAAGAGGTCATGTTGGGTAACAACGTCACCACAGAGCACACAGTGGTGTCCCAGGAAGAGATTATGGAGCAGAGGAGACATAAATGTACCATTTCCACAGTATTAACCTAAATGTAAGCCAGACAACCGTAACTCGGGCCCTGTTTTTATCGAAGAGAAAATGCAAACGTTTCATTGCATTTGGGGTGTCCCTTTCCATGACAACAGTGCTCGAAGCCACTCAAACACAATGGGAAATCTTGTGGAAACACTGATTCTCATTGGAGACAGGCAACTTTTCGAAACGCTACTACAGCACACACACACTGCGGCCGTTGTAATTTCTGATGAAGTGCAAGTAATGGACAATAAGAGCAACATTTGCCTCATGACTCCCAATCCACATTCTCCTGGATTTGGTAGTTTTATAGTTGACAGTCAAAGGGAATAACGATCCAACTTGGTCTTCTTTCACGAGGAATATACTTGTTCCCCCACTGTTAATGCTTATAGTGGATTGTTCTCTTTACACGTGTGTGTGTGGCTTCATACAAAAAAACAGCACAAGCTCATAGCCTGGCAGGCTAACTACATATTTTTTTCAAAATCTTGTTGTATAAATGGCAAACTTGAAACAGAAATACAAAAACTATATGTAAACCGAGCCTCAGACTCTTGTCAGAAGGAACTCGATTATTCTCACCGCTAAAGACTGAAATGTCAACATGAGCCCTAGAACACCTGGAGAGAAAGACACACTCAGCATTTATGTTAGAGAAGTTTACCAAAGCACCACAAAACAAAATTGTTCCTTTATCAAAACTGACAGCTTCTACCTTGGGATGCTACTTTTTGACATGTAATAGAAATGTTAGGGAATGTTTTACTGCCATCCCGAGGCAGGCTTCTGTACTCATCTCAAGCTTATTTGTATTCACTCTGTTTTCCTGAACGTCCCTGAACACAGTCAGTGTTGCCACAGTTACTTTCAAAAACTAATCCGATTACTCCTTTAAAAAGTAACTGCTGATCCCTGCTTCCTGCACCTGCTGGTACATATTTAACCTTTGACCTTCATTCTTTGTTGTATTTATATCTGACTCACTGTTTTATTATCACATTTTTACTATTACTGCTATTCGTACTATTGCTGTTTTTTACCCAGAGATGTAGTTGTGGTTGAGTCTGTTGTTGCACTATTTCTTTATTTATTTGCACTGCCTGCTCTATGAGACTTTATTTGCCCCCCTCCAGGACAAATAAAGTCTTTGATTGATTGATTGATTGATTGATTGATTGATTGATTTAATTGATTTGTGTTCCCTGAACGCACAGTTAGAGCTAGGTGGGCTGTGATTGGCTGAGAGTGTAGAAGGGGGCGGGTCATGTAGTGTCTGCATGCATGATGTGACAGCCAGCCTGTCCACGCCACGCTTCATCGCAACTGGTGCCCTGAGCAAACGGACGTGGAGGGCCGGGCCAAAATTTTAAACTCTATTCTGCATATTAATTTTATTTCTAAATTGAAAACAGTAAATGGCATTGTTTGCACAAGCTGGTAAGTGTCTGTGTTATTATTAGGTAATGAGAAAGTGAGGTTTGTTTTTAATTTAATAAAAAAATTTGTAACTCTTTTTTTAATTACATTAACCCCAAAACACTTTTTTCTATTAAGACATCACAATGTCTTTGTATGCCAAATATCATTAACAAGATATGTCACATTATGATTGTCAAACTGCCAAGGTGTGCAGACAAAAAGTAAAAGTGAACACATTTTTGTATTTTTACTTGTTCAGTTGGAGAAATCTAGCCTTTGCTGGGCTTTAACGAGTGCGTCAAAGTCAGGTTGAATGTCCGAGGTGGAGATGCGAAGCACAGCTGACAGATGATCATCAGTAAGAGAGGATCTGAACCTGGATTTGGTAAACTTCATTACTGAGAATGTTTGTTCACATATGTAGGTAGATCCAAACAGAACCAACATCTTCTGAGCATGTCTCCTCATGTTTGGAAAGTTCTCCTCCTTAAGAGATGAGTAGAACTCCAGCAGTGATGCTGACTTAAAGTGCTCTGCCAGTTCTGTGTCAGACTGCAGGTCAATGAGCTCCAGCTGAACATCACTGGGTGCATCATCTACTCTGCAGGCAAAGGGAGAGGAAACCAGGTGCATTTCATCCTCAATGTTTTTACAATCATCAAATCGCCTTAAAAACTCACCATGCAAATCTCCTAACATGGCTGAGTACCTGCAGAGATGATTATCTGATGGTTTGACTTCTTTAAGGGTTTGCATGTGAGTGAGAGTGTTGTTCTGTAGTTGACTTGAAAGAAAATGCAACTTTCTCATAAAAGCCTTCACCAGGTTATGCATGTCATGAACGTAAAGGCCCTTGCCTTGCAGTTTAGTGTTCAGTTCATTCATCAGTGCCGTCACCTCAACAGCAAATGCAAAATCTGCCATCCAGTCCATATCTGAGAGCTCGGGGATGTTTTTGTCTTTCATCTCACAAAACTCTTGAATCTCTGTTTTCAGGTCCCAAAATCTTTTGAGCACTTTGCCCAGACTGAGCCATCTGACAGCTGTGTGGTACATGATGTCACCATGTTCATTCTCATGCTCCTCTAAAAGTGCAACAAACTGCCTGTGATTTAATGCTCGTGCCCTGATAAAGTTAACCGTTTTAGTTACAACATCAATAACATGGTTAAGTTTTAGCACAGACCTGCACAATGCATGCTGATGTATAATACATTGTATCAACACTAAATGATGCTCTGTGTCGAGTTCAGTCACTTTGTCTTGGATCTGTTTCAAAAGTAATTTTTTTGCCGTCAGATTGGGACAACCATCAGTAGTGACGCCAACCAGTCTGTCCCATTTCAGTCCAAGCTTGACCATGAATGCATCGACCTCCTTGAACCGATCGCTTCCCGTTGTCGTTCCTTTCATTGACCTCAATGCTGCCAGCTCCTCCGTCATCTTAAAGTCCTGCCTTATTCCCCGGAGAAACACCAGTAACTGGGCAGTGTCACGGACATCACAGCTCTCATCCAGAGCCAAAGAGAAAAAGTCAAAACTTTCAACTCCACTTTATAGCTGAAGTTCGAGATTCTCCGCGATTCCTTCGGCCCTTCTGGTGACGGTTCTCCTGGACAGCGGGACTTTTTCAAATGCTTCTTTATTCTCAGGCCACATTAGCGCGGCAGAGTCCACCAAGCACTCTTTCACAAACTCGCCATCCGAGAACAGCTTGTTGTTTTTAGCGATTTTGTGGGATATGACGAAGCTGGTCTTGGTCGCTGCATCCCGGGCTGTGTGTCGCTTGGTAAAATAGCCTTGTTGTTTTGCTAGCTTTGCTAGCAAGTCTTCCGATATTCGTGCTCTCTCAGCCTCCGCCATGTGTCTGTATTTCTCTGCGTGTTTTGTCTCATAATGCCGACTCACATTATACTGCTTAAACACGGCGACGTGCTCACCACAAACAAAGCAGACGGGTTTACCCCCGACTTCAGTAAACAAATATTTAGTGCTCCAAATCTTCTTGAAATTTCGGCCTTCAGCATCCACCTTTCTTTTTTTGATGTGCCCGTACATCATTGAGGGCGACAATGACCGCTAATCACATGCACTGATTGACTTGTTTTACGGATTACGTATACAACGTGCGTAGGTTACGTACACTGTACATAAATAAACAGGCTTCATGGTAAAAGCATTTCCGTTTTAGTTTATACAGCCCATGGTTTTAGTCCACGCATTAATCACGATCATTTTTGTGTGGTTTTGTTGTCAACACAACTATGTTGCTCAATCAACTATGTAAAGAACAAAGCATTTAATAGGAATATTTGGTTCATTCAGATCTAGGATGTGTTATTTTAGTGTTCCCTTTATTTTTTTGAGCATTGTAAATAAATAAAACCCGAATGTGCTTTTTATAGTCTATTTTCAGAAACTTGTAGTTCTTTCCCTCCACAGCAGACGTCACTAACTTGCGCCATCGTAGCATTATTGTGACGTCACTCAGTGAGAGTGTCCGACTGCCACACTAACGTGATCGCCTTTCCTTAACTGCTTTAGGAAGCCTCCTAACACCTGTCACCAGCTCCTTTAGGAAGCCTCCTAACACCTTTCACTAACTCCTTTAGGAAGCCTCCTAACACCTTTTCTTGACTCCTTTAGGAAGCCTCCGAACACTTTTCCTTCACTCCTTTAGGAAGCCTCCAAACACTTTTCCTTCACTCCTTTAGGAAGCCTCCTAACACCTTTCACTAACT
This sequence comes from Blennius ocellaris, assembly GCF_963422515.1. Lineage (NCBI taxonomy): Eukaryota > Metazoa > Chordata > Actinopteri > Blenniiformes > Blenniidae > Blennius > Blennius ocellaris. The sequence goes on along the minus strand of NC_137656.1, from coordinate 26,021,492 downwards.
CCTTTAGGAAGCCTCCTAACACCTTTCCTTCACTCCTTTAGGAAGCCTCCTAACACCTTTCACTAGCTCATTTAGGAAGCCTCCTAACACCTTTCCTTCACTCCTTTAGGAAGCCTCCAAACACCTTTCATTAACTCCTTTAGGAAGCCTCCTAACACCTTTCCTTAACTCCTTTAGGAAGCCTCCTAACACCTTTCACTAACTCCTTTAGGAAGCCTCCGAACACTTTTCCTTCACTCCTTTAGGAAGCCTCTGAACACTTTTCCTTCACTCCTTTAGGAAGCCTCCAAACACTTTTCCTCCACTCCTTTAGGAAGCCTCCAAACACTTTTCCTTCACTCCTTTAGGAAGCCTCCTAACACCTTTCACTAACTCCTTTAGGAAGCCTCCTAACACCTTTCCTTCACTCCTTTAGGAAGCCTCCTAACACCTTTCACTAACTCCTTTAGGAAGCCTCCTAACACCTTTCCTTCACTCCTTTAGGAAGCCTCCAAACACCTTTCATTAACTCCTTTAGGAAGCCTCCTAACACCTTTCATTAACTCCTTTAGGAAGCCTTCTAACACCTTTCCTTAACTCCTTTAGGAAGCCTCCTAACACCTTTCCTTCACTCCTTTAGGAAGCCTCCTAACACCTTTCACTAGCTCCTTTAGGAAGCCTCCTAACACCTTTCCTTCACTCCTTTAGGAAGCCTCCAAACACCTTTCCTTAACTCCTTTAGGAAGCCTCCTAACACCTTTCATTAACTCCTTTAGGAAGCCTTCTAACACCTTTCCTTAACTCCTTTAGGAAGCCTCCTAACACCTTTCACTAACTCCTTTAGGAAGCCTCCTAACACCTTTCCTTAACTCATTTAGGAAGCCTCCTAACACCTTTCCAGGCTTAAGTGAAAGTCCATAGATAAGGAGAAAGGAGGGACATTTCGGACATACCCTGACTCAAATCGATCCCTGTTGTATGATGTGTTTACAGAGATGTAAACACATCATATAATATTGTAGCTGTACAAGTATATCTACAGTTTTTTAAACACCAACAATTACACTTATATTCCTATTAGTAATTATATGCTAATATTATTACTATAATTGATCCTATTATTAATATTCCTGATGTTTATTCTAGAGTAATATATTTTTCTATGAAATTGGTCTTAAAGGCTTTTTAAAATGTGTGAATAGAACTGGAACATTTTAAAGCTTCATCCAGACGTGCCAACGCTGAACCCCCCCCTGACAGAAACACTTCTATTTTTCATATCAGTTCTCACATTGTTTGTTTAAAAGCCATTTGAGTCTGTGAGGTCATACAGACGCTCCCTGGATTTGAAGCTCTCCAAGATGTGCAGAGGCAGCATGTGATTATGTGCTTTATACATCACAATTGCAGTGTTGAGGTCAACAAGGTTGTGTAATTTTAAGGTTTTTGATTCAATAAAAAGAATATTGGTATTAACATAATAGTCTGCATAATTAACTATTTTAATAGCTTTAGAATAGAGGGATAGAATAGAAGGAAAATTGGATTGATGTTTGATTTATAATTATTACCCTGTGGAGGTGGAGAAAGAGGAGACGGACGAAGGAGTCGAGTCGCTTTTTCCTTTATTTTCTCCAACCGTCTGACAGTTCACCTGTCAGATAACCAACCCCCTGTGTCACCGCACTTCCCCTTATATCCCCTCCCACTATCAACACCACACCACGTGCCCGACACACCCACTCCATTCTGGTTGGGAGAACCTCCCTCTCAGGTGCACACCACAACCCCATATTTCTATACAATAATTGAGATATGGACGTATGAAAGAATTATATAGCATTTTATGAGCATTTTGATTTACAGAATTTTTTATTTTATATAACATACCAATAATTTTTGCAATCTTTATCTTAAGTATATTTATATGCAATTTCCAATTTAGTTTGTCATCTATAATTAGTCCTAAAAATGTTGTTGAATACACTCTTTCTATTTCTATTTCACCAATTTTTATGTGACATGGACTGTTAATTGTCCTATTTCCAAAAATTATATATTTAGTTTTATTAAAAGTTATAGATGGTTTACATCTTAGTCTGACGTGCATACAAGTGAAGTCTATTGACAATTTACCATTTATTGTCGTTTTTTTTTTGTGTTTGTTTTGTTTTAAGGAAACAAGAGAATATTCACCATGCCAACACAGGTGATGAATATTAATGACACAATATTGTCAGCTAATAGAAAAATAATCAGCTGGTACTGTGTTGTTGCATCATTGCTGTAAAATTCATACAAATAGAATAGTCAACTAATACAGACAGTTTTTTTTGCTTAATATTAGTATTGGAAATATTATTCAAACGTGTTAATAACTGTTGAACATTTGGCTGATTAATTCACTCTTGGACTGAGAATATAAATGGCCGTAAATCAAAGGGAGGTGTGAGGTCTGTTGACATTCAGTCTGATGGTCTGAGCCCAAGAGATCTCAGCGATTCTCGTCTCCATCTTCAATCCACCCATAAATGCAGGCAATTTTACAACCTGCTGTGTACATGCTTTCACATGACCTTTCTCTTGAGAGCGGGGATGAGATTTTACTTCCTGTGAGAAAACACCATCAGCCAGCCTCTTTGCGAGTCGGTTAGGTCAAAAGGTAATTCTAGGCTACAACCGAGAACACATCAAAGACAGTTTTGGTCAGCTTTACACTGATTGACTTCAGGAATCGTGTTGTAACCAACCCACAGAGTACAAGTTAATAGTCTGCAATGCAGTGCGTTTGCAAGATTCCACTGTCACGCAGCTACATGGGTGCAAGACCAGTGTGCGGTTTGAGTCAGTTATCATGAGGGAAGAACTAATAATACTTACAAGGACAAGTTTGAATACTAACTTTTAGCTGCTCGCAGATTCCGAGTAATGATAATGAGTACTTTATAAAAGCCAGAAAGATTTAGTATTCATATGCAAACGATATATGGAAGCTATGCGTTGCTGCAAACCACCTCTGCACAGCATCTGTGTTGCCGCTACACACACCTACAACAGCCTTGAAGGCCACAAGATACTACTCCATCTGCAGGACGTACAATGCAGTGTGTAGCGTCTGTCTACACACTGCGCTCTGCGTGATGTAGACTGTAGACCAGGGGTGTCCAAACGACAGCCTGCGGGCCAACTGTGGCCTGCGATCCATTTTTAATTGAATTGAATTGAATATGAATATATGCACATGAAACCTGGCTTGGCGGTAGTGCATTTCTAGATTGAACTCTAGGGGGAGCTACTGACTTGAATAAGGCAGTTCATTCATCTGCAAATCAAAATTAAGGAAAGAATTTTGCCACAGCGGCTCAAAAATGGGACAACTAAAGAAACGCAAGATAGAAAGTGAGTGCAGAACTTTCCAGGGAAAATGGAAACTTTTTTATGGAAGTCAAGGGGAAGTGTGTGTGCTTGATTTGCAATGAAAGTGTCGCAGTGATGAAAGAGTACAATGTACGACAACACTTTGAAACCAAACATCCGACGTACATATCCTACACTGGTGTAGAACGAGAGCGTTAGGTCGCGCAGATGAAAGCTCACTTGCGTGATCAATATAAGATTTTTTTCCGTGCCAAAGAAAAATCAAGAAAATACCACAATAGCCATCTATGAGGTAGCTCAAGTCATTGTTCAACATGGGAAATCTTTCTCAGATGTTGACTTCATGAAAGAATGCCTCACTACAGGGCAGTGGCAGGAATAATGTGCCCAGAAAAAAGTCAAGAATTCCACAGCGTTAGCCTGTCAAGAAACAGTTGTGCGGCCAATCAAAGACTTGTCAGCGAACATAAAACATCAACTGTCAGACAAAACTGGTAGGTTTTGATGTCTACTCATCATTGCATGTGATGAGGGCGCAGACATCACAGACAATGCACAGTTGTAAATGTTTTGGCGGGGAATTAAGAAGAACTTGTGCATTACAGAGGAGCTTCTTGATATCAGCAGTCTGAAAACGACAACAACGGGTAAAGGCATTTTGAAACTATTTAAGGTGGGACATAAATGGGACAAGCTGTGTGGAGTTACAACAGATGGGGCTCCAGCTATGACATGAGTGCAATGGCCTCTATGGTGTGTGCCATGGTGCAGGAGAGTTAAAATGCACTGTATCGTCCACCAAGAAGCACTCTGTGCCAAGACAGTCCATCTTAACGTTGTGATGAGTACTGTGGTGAAAACAGTGAACATAATTCGAGTACGAAGACTCTACCACAGACAATTTCGGACGATCTTAACTGATGCTCTGAAACCTGCTCTACCATTCACAAGTGCGCTGGCTGAGCTGCGGCTCCGTGCTTCAGCGGTCTTGTTGTCAGAGATCAACCAGTTTTTGAAAGTAAAGGACCGACCTCTTCATGAGCTCAGTGACCTTTTCATGCTTGGCAGACCTGGGGTCCGTTTCACGAAGCAGGTTCAACAAGCCATGAGCTTAACACCGAGCTCTGAGTTGAGTTACACTGAGACAGAAAACGCGGAGTTTTCGGTTTCACAACACCGGATTTTGACCAGTTTGATGAACTCAGAGTAGTTTCCCCTGGAGTTAAGCGCATGCACTCCGACTCTAAAAAGACCGCATCAATGGAGCCCCGATTCAACGAGTCACCATGACAACTGAAACGCGGAGGGCGGAGTTTTGTACGCCAATGGAGCAGGAAGTATTGATCCGATCATATGGCGAATATGAACATATTAAAAAAAAAAATGCAACAGCGCAGCGGCTGCTCAAGAGAGGGAGGCGGCGTGGAAGAAGATTGCTGCTCAAGTGAATGCGTAAGTTCAAACGTCTTTGTCATCGCAATATTATTGCAAGGGAATACTGATTGATGGTAGCTTATTAATTAATTTCTTTTAGGCGCAATTCCGCGGGGGAGAAGCGCTCTTGGCAGCAGCTGAAAATGAAATATAAAAACATTGTCCAATCGGGTAAGACCACTACCAATTTAATTGTTAATCAATACATTTCTTAACGTAATTTCGATCATGTGTGACATTGTACAGTAAATATCAAGTGGCCATTTGACTGTGCAGGTGTTTTATTCCCAACATAATGCTGTTTTCAAACACATAAATGTCTTCTCACCCATATCATGTGCTGTCAAATAATTAAGGCTAAACTAACGCAGACTTTACTCCAACAGAAAGAAGGCAGATGTAAAACGGGTGGTGGCCCAGCACCTCCACCTTTAACAGAGGCAGAGGAGCCCTAAGCCAGAATGTTGGGAGGCCAGTGGCTGAGGGAATCCCTGGAGGAGCTCCTCTTCAGAGCTCACCCCTCAAGATACCACTTCCTTCATAATATAGAATATGCCGAGGCCTATATATCTCTTTAAGCCTCCTTTTGTTCATCTTTATTTCCCCATCATGTCTTTTTTTTTTGTCACCCAACAGATTGTGATGGTGCTCTCTGCCTGCTGGACCCCTCATGCCACAACAGACCTTGTAAGTAGGCAACACTCCAAAGATCTTGCAAAATGGTAGTTTAAATATACTGAAACATATTCATCTAGGATGAAGAGTACGAGGAAACCCTGTCTGCTGCCTTTACAGAGGAGGATCCACAAAGGCCTATAGAGGTATGATAGTTCTCATCCTGTTTACATTTCTTAAACATTGTGGTGGAATAAAGAGTGATATTTTGTCTACACTGAAGTATTGACACATTATTTTAACAGGGCCTGGCTGGGCAGCAGCAGGAGGGTCCCTCAACATCCACTGCAAGGACTGACACAGTGAGACAGATGTTCAGTAAACACCAGAGGTTCATTCTGTGGAATTCATGTCCAACTGTAATAATTGAATGTCCTCCTTATGTCCTCCCAGTTATCTGTAAAACAGATCTAAAGACTCCACCTGCTCCAGAAGATGGAAAAAACTGGAGCACAAGTTAAGGGTGGGTGTACAGTCCCAGGTGAATTATGCTAACTACTAACTACATTAACTAAACTAGCTCTTGTATTTGTAGGAAATAAAAAAGACCAAATTAATTGTGCATCATGTCTTTATTTGGTGGTGGTGGTGGTCAGACCCCGAAGTGATGATGGCATATGGTGTCTCTGACAGCTCTGCCATTTGCGAGGAAACGCAGCGCAACTTACAATATCTGCTATGACGTCAGGGCAAGGCTCAGCTGGTGATGTTGCTAATGTACAGAGCGATTAAACTGTGGATGTACATAATGGTCTCTGCAGTAAAACGGTACCGCTCAAAAAGGAAGGTGTCTGGAAATGCCAGTACATCTATGGTCTGATGATGATCTGTCTGCGAATATTAAATTCTCGGCGAAGTAATGCTGCGCCTTCATCAATCGGATCATTATCAAAAGGACACACCATGTTGAGGGAATAAAGTTGACGTCTAATTTGCCTCTGGAATAAGGCACCGCAGAACTGTTTCGCCAAAACTCCCCCGCTGAATGAGGAAATGAAATCCCGTGTCCGTCTGAAAGGGGGCGGAGCCAGAGCAAAACTCCAGGTTCACTGACAAAAACCTGCTCCCGACCAGGTTAGTTCTAGAGCGTCTGTTGCCCTGGTAACTGACCGGGAGTTGACGTTACACCGCTTCGTGAAACAGGCTTGAGTTACCCCTCTTCCTCTGGTTGGAGTTACCTCCCTTTGTGAAACGGAAAATCCCGCATTTCCCTCAACTCGATGTTCAATAACCTGGGGTAATCGATAAACCTGCTTTGTGAAACGGACCACTGGCTTTTTTAGTTGACCTCAGTGATAATATCAACACACTCAACAAGAACCTACAAGGCAAAGACCAACTCGTGCCACAGCTATACGTGCACATGAAAGCCTTCATTGTCAAGCTCCGACTCTTTGAGGCAAAGTTATTCAGCTTCAATGTGGCGCACTTTCCCACACTGTCCGAAATCAGATCTGCGTTTCCAAAGGCTGATCTCTCTGATAAAAAAAAGGGTAATATCTGTCTGTGACCACATCTCTCATGACAATTTCCAGGCGCTTCCAAGATTTTTCTGCCATTGAGAATGAAATCAAGTTGTTCGCGACTCCCTTCATGATCACGAATGCAGAAGAAGCCTAAGAGAGTCTGCAATTAGAAAATGCAGAGTGATGATTCTCTTAAGAATCAGCATTGGCTTCTCTCTCTACCTGACTTTTACCGGAGCTTGGAAGAAGTCAAGTTTCCTCTGAGGAGACGCCACGCAAAAAGAATGATGAGTCTGTTCGACTCCACATACATGTGAACAAATGTTTTCTCTGATGACCTTGAACAAAACCAGACTGAGAACTAAAATGACCAACGACCAACTCTGTGACAGCCTTCACATCTCAACCACCAAAATGGCTCCAGACCTGCCAGGCCAAAGCGCAGCTTCATTGTTCCCACTGAGCACAACGATGCACCCGTGAGTTCAAAATATGTTCGACAGTCAATGTGTTATTAAGCCCTATTACATAATAAATGTAATCATTTTATGTTGATAGCACTTGTAAAACAAATGATCTGCTAACAAGCCAAACTTATTTGCTTGAAATATATAATACATAATACATTTTTTATCCACACCCTCTTCTCATACAGGTCTCTGACCACCATCCAAAAGCAATCACAAGCACCTCTTTCGACAATGAACTGCCACCCTTTTCTGTTCTAAAATACTAGAAATCCCATTCATGAAAAGCAGTGTTGTAGGCCAATTGATTTATATTACTTCAATAAACCTGGTAAGGCAATATGTATCTCAAGTCGAGTGATTGGCCCTGCTGTTTGTGTATTTTTCCATATGTGGCCCTTGGTGAAAACAGTTTGGACACCCCTGCTGTAGGCCAAGGAACCGTAATGAGTGTATAAGTCATACTTTACTCATGTTTAGCATGGAGCATCAGTGTGGCGTGAGTCCTGAAACCCTTTAACATGTAGCATGGCTCAGAATAAAATCCTCTTCGACTGAGCAGTTAAATTAATCAGCGACATCAGGCTAACTCTGCTGGTGCTCACTGGTGATCTATTGTTTCCATAGTTAGTTAACTTAACAAGAATAATGTCACTATTAAATCGTCAACGACGACCCTCTCTGTTGGAGACCAGGTAAATGGGTTGTTATTGACGATGTCTGGCACAAACAACGAGGCAATTTTGATGTGAAGTGTTTTGAATCATAACAACCCTCAAGTATGTGTGGTGTTCGTACTTTTGTAACTCAAACAGTGTTCATGGGTCTGCTGGACCCGCTCCATTTTGCGGTTTGTAATTCAACACAATGGCGTAGGGACGCAACCCTCTCGTTCACCGGGGTGAACTCCAACACATGTTGGCTGAGCTGCGGGGCAGTAAGCAAGCCCACGCCAGCCCGCCGCCTTACACCGCGGGCAACTCCAGAGAAGTGGAGTAACCAGCCCCTGTGGAGGAGCTGGGTTCCAGAGTCCAAGCTGTGAGTGGAGGTGAGCCCGATTATATCTAGACGGTATCTCTCAACCTCCCTCACAAGCTCGGGCTCCTTCCCCCCAGCGAGGTCACATTCCATGTTCCAAAAGCCAGAGTCTGTGTCCGGGGATCGGGTCGTCGAGGCCCCTGCCGTCCACTGCCACCCAATCCACACTGCACCCAACCCCTACGGCAGCCTCTGTGGGTGGTGGGCTCACAGGAGGATGAGGAGGAGGGGCCCGCGTCATCCCTGTAAGCGGGGCCTCACGATCCTTCTGACTGTTTGGGTTTTAAGCAGGAGGTGTCAGAAAAGTTCCCACAGGGAGAACTGGCTTGTGGCGGCCAAGCGTTCATAGCGACGTTGCTTTTGGATCCTTCGATGTCGGCTCTTCCTATCATTGTGAAGCAGAATTCACCAAGCGTCGGATTGTTCACCCACTAATAGGGAACGTGAGTTGGGATTAGACCGTTGTGAGACAGGCTAGTTTTACCCAACTGATGATGTGTTGTTGCAATAGTAATCTCGCCAAATTTTCAATGATTCCGAAAGTATCTCCACTTGTGCTGCCCGGCATTCTCCACCTTTCCTCCAGTAGTTTATGTTTCACTTCAGGAGTTCTGAGCCTCTGGAGATTTATTTGCTTTTCGATTGTGATTGTTCAGACGGGAGACGGAGGATTTCCTCACATACGCATCCAGCAGCTCTGGAGCATGCGCAGTAGGCAGCACAGATCACGTGTTCGACTGCAGGGGCGGAGCCTTGCACACATGATGGATGACGATTTTGACGTCACACGCACTCTGTGCACATGAAAGTTTGACTTTCCCTACACAGCAGGCCTGTGGGCCAAAACCGACCAAGAGGCTCCATCCTGGTCCCACCAAGCAAGAAGCTTATAGAGGATTTATACCAGTTTTATTTTACATTTGATTGTATTTTGGACCAGAATGTTTCATTACAATTGACTTCTTTTTCAGTAATTGTTTGACCCTGTAAAATATAGACATTTCATTCCATACGCTGTGACCACAACAAAGAAAAATTTTGAAGTGTAAATTTAAAGGTTATTATAGCAATATTTAGTCTGGTCACTCAGGATGAAAAGCCCTGTTTCCACCGCACAAAAGTGCTAGGACGGACCGGAGCGGTACGGAGTGTAACCGGAAAGCGTAACCGGAGCCAAATCCAGTACCCGTTTCCACCGCAGAAAGGAGCTTTAAAAGTGGGCGGGGCTTAAGAGCTCTGCAGATATGTGACGTTACAACAGTTGTCTCAGCTTGGCCTCAGATCTAGATCTTATGACTCATCTGTTGCTGACTACATCCTCCACTTTGCACTTGTTGTTTAGTTAACTGTTATTTTTTGCAGCCGCAGAGCTGCAGCCGCAACTTCCGTGTTGGTTCTGAGAGAGTGAACACTCCGGCGACTTGCCCCGCACCCAAGCGCGCCCCGGCTGGCTGTGGCACAGAGCTGCGCCGGTGCGCGGCTCCGGGACACGGGAGCCTTTAGCTTTTTGCTCAAACGCAGGAGCACCCACTCACAACTCGGAGGCTCCGACCCCACAGACCCGGGGCGCGCGGTGCATGGCGCACCCATGGCGCGGCACACCCACGCCGTGGTTTCTGTTCAAACGCGAGGCAGAGGCGGTCAGCGTTCTGTTCAACCGCGGTCAGTGCCGCTGCATCGCGGGGATGGGCCGCGGATGCGATGTAGAGAAGCTCGGAGCTCGTGTTCCATCTCCCTCTGCTCAGCCCCGCCCCTCTCGCTCCGTCTCACAGTTTTGATGTCATAATACGGCGCCGTTATATCAGCAGCGCTGAGCCATGGATGTTTGTTGATTTTCCAGCAGGAGCATCGTCCTGCCGTCCCAAATTCAACGTGTTGCAGTAGCTTGGCTGCTTTGTTTCGTTTTCCCCCGTTCCACGTCAAGGTGAAGAAATAGACGGAGACATGGATTACTTCAGTTTTTGCGCTGTATTTGGACTTCAAAAATATTTCCTCATTCACCATGCGAAAGCGTAGGAGCTTCCTTGTTTGCTCGGGGATCCCTGTTTTCAAAACACCCATATTAGAAGACTTTGGAACTATACAGTGTAATAATAAAATGTTATAAACACGGTCTCTACCAAACAAATACACACGGAAGCTACATACGGCAGCGCTACTGCCGTTCTTACTAGTATAAAACACAACAGGTTTATATAACTTTAGAAGCGTGTATATGTGAAATGCGAGTCCTTCTGCGCCATGTCCTCCTACCCCTCTGTATAAAGTGTGCATCTGTAAACGCTCCGTTTCGAGGGGTGAATAGCCCTTCCTCTTACCCCTCTGCCTTTGCACACTAGTGAAATGGGACACCCCTTAGACTCTCGTGAACGCGCAATTCAAAGGGGAATGGGTAAGGGGTAGGGCTAAGGGGTAGAATTGGAATTGGCCCTAAATGAGGCTATAAGAGACATTAAGGCCCCATTTACTCGACAACATTTAAAAATAGAAACCCTTGGTTTTGTTTTGGACACTGGCACTTGAAACCAGTGAGAATGCAACTTTTTGAAAAATGTCTCAGATGGTGGAACTTTATAAAAATGCACTGTCTCCATGGAAATGGCGGAAAACACAATTTTTTGAAAACACTATTGCGGTGTAAATGGAGGAAAACACTGCTACTGAACATGAACAGTTCTTCTGCACATGCTCAGTAGACAGACAATAACAACATTGTTTCCTCCAGAGTGTCATGACTCCTGGTCCATATTTTCCTCAACTTGGTTGTTTTATAGTTGAGAATCTCCTATATAAAAAAAAAAAAAAATCAATTGGTTGACTGCACAAATATCTGTGTACTTGTTTTCCCTCTGGGATTGTGATTAGAGGACAACGACGTAATGGTCATCTCAACGTGCTGAGCTGTGGTAAGAATAGAGCAGATGTACACATGGAGCTGACGTATTCATGCTGGAAGGATTATTCTCCAACAATACTCAGGTATCCTTCAAATCACAATCGGCAATCATCTTCAATCACATTCACATCATGGCCATCATATCCATTATGGGACAATTGAATATCTCTCATTCTTTTAATCTAACATATTTCCAACCAAGCTATTGAATAACATTCACAAGAGAAATTAACTGTATAAATCGTTTTCTTTTGAATGATTGAATGAATGAATCAGTCAATCAATTTTCATTTATTTCAAACATGTATATCAAGAAAAAATGTTTTTATTATTTGTATCTACAAAAGAAAGAACAAGCAAAAAATAAAAAGCCTTTTACTCCTGAATGTTATCACATTCAATACATAACAACAAATGCATGTTTAGTCTCAAAAACCCTTAAAATCATCTTGAACAAAATGAAATACATTTGAATCAAAAAACTATGAACTATTTTACTTGTTGTATAATATATGCAATATTTACAGTACAGAAGAAAGTCACAAAGTCACAAAGGATGACCAGTCACCTACAAATGATCAGTCTGACCTGGTATCTACCATGAAGATGCTTTTGCCTTTCACAATCCTCGCTCTTCCTCCTGCTTAACCCGAAGCCATCAGCGACCGTGGCCGGAGGTGGTAATCCGTGGTCATAAAAGATGCTCAGGTGTGGTGGGGCTCGCCTCCTGAACTATGCCTGTCCAACTATTACGCCTCGCTGGCCAATGATGTCCCAGTCCACCCTGCTGCTGCAGCCCCGGCTCCTCACCTGGATCCCCCTCCGTCTGCAGCTCCTCACCTGGATCCCCCTCCGTCTGCAGCTCCTCACCTGGATCCACCTGGATTTTCACAAATATGTGTATATGTTTTGACTAAAGTGTGTCATTTTGCAAACAATCAAGGAATTATGCAAATTGAGTGTGGTGTTTGGATAATTGTGATTATATTTTGAAAAAAAGAACCCGGTTTTCAAAATTGCGTGTAAACAATTGAAAAAAACTGTATTAGCAGGTGGCTGACAGCAGCTTCCTCGCTGCAGCCCTGACTGACGGCTCATCGCCGACATCCAGGAGGAAAATATCTTACCTCTGCAGGAGCTGTTCAATTCCAAAATCCAATCAATTGCGCCTTGGGTGATGACAAATCATCCTTGAAAGGTTTGTGTCATTCGTGTGTGTGTGTGTGTGTGTGTGTGTGTGTGTGTGTGTGTGTGTGTGTGTGTGTGTGTGCGTGTGTGCGTGTGTGTGTGTGTGTGTGTGTGTGTGTGTGTGCGTGCGTGCGTGTGTGTGTGCGTGTGTATTCTAAGGTCAAAAGTTGGCCGTCCTTTGCGTTGCTACCATACACGGTTCAATTTACGGTCTGATTGTTGTTTTCTTTTCTCGCAATTATTACTAAGTTCAGCCACCTGAGGTCATTTTAGGACGAGCAGCAACTTTGTTCCACACCTTTGTAACTCCTGTACGATGCATGCTCAAATTGACAGGCCTGATTCATGAGCTGCTTCATGAGCACAACATTGATTTTATAAAACCCAAACAAGCACAAGGTTTTTTTCTCCCTTTGTGACACAACAATCTGATCACTGGATACAGCTTGACATTCTTTAGTGATGGCTCAGCTCACTTATACCTGACCTATCATTACTCCTCTTGATTAGACCAAAGCTTTTATGTGCATTATAAAGTGTCATGCAACACACAGCCTTGTGTGCTTTCAAATGATTTGCTTATAAGAAGCCCAACATGAGGACACGATATAAGGACGAGATAGAAACAAAAACTAAATCAGACATATTGGTAAACGTAAGGGCTGAAGTCACTGATGCTATATCTGGTCAGCCATGAGTCTGTGATGATGACAAAGTGCCGTCCTGCTTGAAGGTAATAACTATTGTTGGGGAGTAAATCACTGCTACACCCAGAATCAAATCAATCTGTGAAAAGTGGTTGACCAATAAAGTTAACCTTTTCAGCCAGCAAGGGTGAACACAGAGAGGCACAGTGTAAGTTTTGATTCTGTGTTTTATATTCAAGTCACGAATGTTGATAAAATGGAGGATCTTAAAGACAAAATAGTTCCAGGAATTTGTAAACTAGATGAATCTAGGATATTTATCCATGTGGAGGTTAAGGGATGTTTCAGAACTGAGCATCGGTCATAGCAGTTTGATCCATACAAGAATTATTCAATACATTTTTGAACTTATCAATGATTGTGAGAAATCTTGTCACTTTTTGGGCCTGTTATGGTAAGCACACCCTGTGTGTGTGTGTGTGTGTGTGTGTGTGTGTGTGTGTGTGTGTGTGTGTGTGTGTGTGTGTGTGTGTGTGTGTGTGTGTGTGTGTGTGTGTGTGTGTGTGTGTGTGTGTGTGTGTGTGTGTGTGGCGCTCACAGCAATCATCTGATTGGACTTACTGTCAGGGGCGTGTGCAGATGGAACCAAGCGCAGACTCACAGGGTTCCATGAAATCAGGTTTATTGTAGAAAAGTCCAGGGAACACAAGGACACGCAGGGGAAACAGGAGTGGCCAGACAGCAAAGGGAAAATGTTATGACCTTGGAGCAAGGATACACTCACATTCGGTAACGTTTTGGCTAACTTTTACTAATGCTCATATTTAATACAGCACATTCCACTGGTACCTGGTCCCCCATAACGGTTCCAGGGCGAAACTCACGCAACAGTGCAAAGGTTCCGGGTTCCAGCCCGAACAGCAACTACAGTGACACGATCACTCATTATAACACTTCCCCCCTAAATTTGAAACATACAACAATGCACAAATTGCACAAACTAATTTTATTTCAAAGTGCTAAATACAACTAAGCCACTTCTACATGCTCTACATAATCTACTGCTACATCTTAACACTTCACAAGACTGTATGTAACAATAACATGTGGCACTTAAACCTGTTTCTTTTTTTTTCAAACACTGAATAACATTTTGTTTTCTCAACAAATCCCAAAACATTTCCTCAACTCAACATTCACAAGGTCAGCCCATCAGGAGGCTGGTGCTGCCTCTTTGATTTGATTTGCCTCTTCATTTCTGGTGTAGTGTGCAACCAGGCTGGCTCCAGGTGCAGCCTGTGCTCCTCGAGTCAGCTCTGAGCCGGGGGGAGGTGGATCAGATTGAACAAACAGTCCACCATCAGTGTTCAGGGGCAATGGGTGTGACCACACAGTCCATAGAGCTGCACCACGTCGTCCTTGTTTGGAAAAATCGGAGGCTCCTTCTCCTCTCCATCCGTGCGGTATTGCACGTGATCCAGGTGCCTGTGAAGCAGTCTACCATCCCTCAAGTCCACAAGCACAGACACAGGACCAGAATGACGGTGACAGCAGGCAGCCATTGTGAGCCACCGCCAAAGTTCTGGATGTAAACACAATCCCCCGGTTTAAAGAAACGCTCTTCAGCATGCAGGTCTCGTCTAGCTTTCTGCTCCTCTTGTGAACAGGTAACTCTGGCTTTCACATCTGGGCGAAATAGATCCAGGTGAGATTTGGGCTTCCTCCCCATGAGCATCTCGGCTGGGGTCAAGCCAGTGGTTGAGTGAGGGGTGATGCGATACTGGAACAGGAAGCATGAAAGCTTCACTTCCAGTGAATGTCCTGACACCAGCTCATACATGCACTCATACAGTGCTCCTTTCAGCACTGGCACAATCGCACTGTGTGCTCAGTCTGAAAATTCAATAGGCTCCATGACACCGAGCTGCCGCAGTCTATCCAACTCATGCATATGGCACTGTGCATGGTGTGAAAAAACATGGCTGTGCATTGGGGTCGATGCACAGTTTAACTGTTGTACTGTGGGTGCGCAGCTCATCTTTGAACACATCTGCATACTTCTCCAGCAGGGTTGGAAAGGTTACTTGAAAACTGTAATCTGTTACAATTACTCTCAGTACTAAAAGAAAAAAGGAACATAACAGAGTACTTTTAGTTACTTTTGGATTACTTCACCACCAAACATAAAATATAAAGACAAGACAGAATAGAATGTGTCATCTTCTCAGTGTATTGACACATCTCATACACAGCAGATACAAATTACACTGAACAGAACAAGTGTTGAGCTGAAACTCAAAACTCAGTAACAAATCAGGTCATCAGCACTGATTTTTATTAAAGAAGCAAAACCACAATACAAATAAAGCTTTCAATTATTCAAATATTAGTCCTCAAAACAATGTCTATTCAACAAAATGTGCTCAACGTTCTCTCTCTCTCTCTCTCTCTCTCTCTCTCTCTCTCTCTCTCTCTCTCTCTCTCTCTTAATCTCTCTCTCTCTCTCTCTCTCTCTCTTTCTCTCTCTCTCTCGCTCTCTCTTCCTCTCTAGTACCATTTCCTCATTGGTTTTAATGTTGTTTTTTCAAGACTAAATATACATGTTTGATAGGTTTGAGAGGCTGCATCTGGCAGCATGAATCACCCGCTACTAAAGAAAAAAGATATGACGCATGTTGCCCCAATTAATCCCTAAACATGAGATCCTCTAAACGTATAGAGAACGTCTTCCTACCATCAGCACCAGTACTGGTATTGACAGGTTACTGGCAGGTTATGAGCTAATAAAACTAGTTGACAGAGTCCAGGTGTGTTTCAGTAAAGTGAGCAGGTTTTATTCCACCAGATGTTTCTTCAGGTGAGACGTCGACTTCCTGGACGTTCACGTCACTTTCACTGCTGGGAGGCGTCATTAGCATTGTACAGAGAGGTTAAGAGGCTCCTCCCACTTTAAAACATTGTGATGAGAGCAGCTGGCTGCAGTATCCATGGCAACGCGTCAGTGCCGGCCAGGTAACAACAGCAGTGGCGTGTGGTGAGGTTCCTGGCTGGTGAGGCTCCAACTCCTCTGCACTCAGGTTTACATTGTAAGAAGTGAAACAAGCTTCTTATTTCACTTTTCATCCAACAGCAGCAACCGGTAATGATTCATATCATCAGCATTCCTCTTTCAGTCACACTGACAACAACACAAACACAAACACAAACACAAACACAAACACAAACACAAACACAAACACAGGAACATGATTGTCCTACAAAGAAAGGGTTTTTTATGAAGATGCATAGAGCACCTTCTTGTGTCCAAGCAATTCATATTTACTGTAAACAAATTAAATTATAGAGATTTGTGCAGCACTAATTTAATTTTGACCTTCAGTAAAAATTTCAGTAAAGATTTATATTTATGTTACAATTCGTGATGTGGTGTTTTTTTTTCCGGGATTCTGATTGGCTAGCATGGTTTCATGCTTCTGGCAACACTGCCCCCTACAGGCTTGGCATGCTCATAGCAGCCCTGAACCAGTATGAGGGTCCATGTAAATGTTTTTTTTTTTTTAAGGTAGAGGGAGAAATGTCTGTTTTTGTAAAAACCCAGATACGTGTAAACACGGCCTCAAAATCACTGTCCAAATTCAAACTCAGCAGAGTTCTCTGCTCTTCTTCTGAGTGTTGTTTAGTTTTTGTTTGTTTCACAGTCGTCGTTCTGCTGTTTGTCAACTGTGCAGATTCTTTCATGCATTTACTCGATTGCGGAGTTTTGTGATTTCCTGCGTTTTTCTAGTTTTGGTAATTTCATTTAGTTTTATTTCATTAATTTATTAATTTGAGCAGCAAGGTAGTGAAAAACTTCTTTTTTTTTAACAGAAGAACAAATTAATATAATCATCAGCATCACATCAAGCACCCGGACAATCCGCACTGGCGCCCCCCCCAATGGTGTGTCCTGTCCCCACTGCTCTTCTCCCTCTACACCAACTATTGCACTTCAGGGGACCCTTCTGTGAAACTCTTGAAGTTGGCAGACAACACCACCATCATCGGTCACATCCATGACGATGACAAGTCAGCCTACAGAGGGGAGGTGCACTGTGGCACTACATTGGTGTCAGAAGTGGGATCAGGGCTGACCACGATGCTCAAGTGGCGGTTTGGGCAGCGGCCAGCAGTGACAGCAGAGAAACAAAAGCTGAACATTCGCCAGCCAGATGGGGAATGCCTGGGCACCTTCGCCGCTGACGTCCACCTGCATGCCCAGCTTCCCCATAGCGGCTCAGGAGGAGTTGGCTCGCCATACGTTCCTGCAGGGACTCACCCCTGAATGGAAGTACCGTCTGCACGTTGTCCACGAGTTCACTTGCCAAACGCAGGCCGGCGCTGGGGTGAAACAGAAACAGGCCTACGACACATGGTGTCAACGACATGTGTTTCAGCCTGGGGAGAAGGTTTTGATTTACTGTCCGGTTCGGAAAAAGGGTATTTGCCCTAAACTGAGCAGCCACTGGCAGGGACCGGGCAAAGTACTGGACAAAATGTCATATGTGGTGTACCGGGTGTGCATTCCTGGACGTCGACAAGCAGTAGTGCTGCAGCGGGACTGGCTGGCACCAAATCACCACCTCGCCCCGCAGACTGCAGACAGTGAATCCACCCCCCAAGCACGGGGGCCAGTCCCAACCCTCCGCAGAGGGTCACGGGCAACGCGCCAACATCCGGCCGACTTCGACGATTTTGTTTTGACTGTGGGTGTTGCCGGGATGGTTGACCCCTCAGGAGGGGCCTGTGTAGTGGCCGCTATGGAGTGGCAGGGAGGGGCCATGGCAAGTGCTTCTTGTATCTTTGTATATGTGTTACATTAGTTACATGTTATTGTTCCGTGTTTTAGTTTTACTGTCACAGTCAGTTACAGTTTGTGTATTTGTGTGTTTTTGTCTTGCATTGGATTTATGTGCATTGTGTGTGTGACATCCTGAGGTGGCTGGTGAGCACACCCCTCGGAGCAAGGCATGTTTAAAGGTGTACAGGAGGATTTTCTATTTCCTCCCAATTGCCAATCATTCTGGTGATATATTACGTAAGGCCGTTGTACGTGCTCGTCCCCAGGTAGCGTGGATCTATTAGTTTTCACTTTCTGCGCATGCGCACTTTCAGGTGTCTATGGTGAGCTACGCCTTCAGCGAGCTCGCAGTTCTCACCGGGTACTTTGAAAATGGCAGAGGGTCGCAAGAGACAAAGTGTCTTGGAAGTGTATGAGAAGAAGAGAAAGGCTTCGGAAGAGAGAAACAAGACCAGAGTGTTTTTGGGAGATTATTTCACACGATGGCGCTGAAAGCCCAGGTTGGGCTTCCCACTGACGCTTCAGTCGCCAAGTTTCTACTCCACAGGTAAAGTTTGGCATTCTATTTGGAGAAATCCATTTCAAATCACTTCCAGTAAAAGTTATCTACGTCTATATTGTATCTTTCCAGGGTTGATTAGTTTGTTTTGTAATTTGCATCGTCAGTAGTTATTGCGGCTTGTGTGAGCGACGCCGACTTGTGACTTGTAAACAGAGCGTGCACGAGGAGAACTGGGCTCGTCACGCCTCTCGCACACGTTTTAGTAGGCGTTCCGTCTCGGGAGCAGGGAGAGCGTTGCGCATGTGCATTTTTTCAAAAGGTGGAGAGGGCGGTTCTTTCCTAAAATTTGGGAAAATCCTCCTGTACACCTTTAAGAGTCTCCTGATCCCTGTATGTACACTGTGGCACTACAGTATGTACTGGATACTGGAAGTGGTTAGTACAATGAGATAGGGTTCGATAATCAACTTAAATGTACCTTTACTCAAAAAGGACACAACAACTGAACTTAAATGCCAAACTGTCTGGACAAAATTTGTTTAAGCTTTAACCTTTAAATGAACTGGTTTTAACACTTTACCTCAAACAAACTTGTATTATTTTGCCT
This sequence comes from Blennius ocellaris, assembly GCF_963422515.1. Classification (NCBI taxonomy): domain Eukaryota; kingdom Metazoa; phylum Chordata; class Actinopteri; order Blenniiformes; family Blenniidae; genus Blennius; species Blennius ocellaris. The sequence continues at coordinate 26,002,378 of NC_137656.1, read as the reverse complement.
TTCTATCTCTGGTAGATATATTTCACTTTATAATAATGACAACGATGTCTCCCTTAACACTTCAATTTATTCTCCTTCTTGGATCCTGTGACATTTCAACTCCCGTTATGCACTCTCACAGGATTTTACCAACAGTATGACATGTTGCATAGTGCAGTGCGAACTTAACTGTCAGGGTTTGTGAACTCAATTGCACGGCAGACAAGAAGCTCAGTTCAAAAGTGTTTTATTTTCAAAAACACAGCAGAAGCAAAGTCAGGCAGTCCAAGATCAAAAACCAGAGCAGGCGACGGAGGAAGAAATCCAGGAGGCGAAGTCGGGCGGGCTGGCAGAAGGTCAAAACACACGAAGGCAACACAAGGGAAAAAGGCGGGTATGAATGGTGTCGGAACTCAGACGAACTGTGAGAGAGGGGAACTAAATACACACAGTAACGACAATGACAAACAGCTGTGATCAGGAGGAGGAAGCAGGAGTGCACAGGGGCGGAGCTAAGGGGAACACAGGAGGGGAGGAGAGAAGGCAGGATCATGACATTAACACTATGTTACAAAACCTTTGATTCCTTCCGACCTGAAATTATAGTCTCCTACACTCAGAATGTACAGTTATCAAATAATAGCAAATTGTCATTCAGCGAAAAGTACTGAAATGGGTGGCTGCCATACTCCGAGTCTTCCTCACTCCCGGATCTGGTGGGGTGAGGGATGGTGGGGTTTCTGGTTCTGGATGGACAGCTGACTGAGGATGACCTCCAGGGCTGGAAACATTGGTTTAAAAAAAAAAAAATTAATAAAAAAAAAAAAAAATATATATATATATATATTTGTAACTTTTTTTTTTTTTTTACAAATTAGAGGGGGTAAAAAAAGAAAGTTGGCTGAACTGTTTTTCAGTGCCTTTCTTATGAGTGAATAATGTGAGTATTTTGTTTTTGTTGTATGTTGTTAAAAGGCAGCTGTGGACCACTTGAAAACCATCTGTTCACCACTCATTTAAGCACTTTTCTAACCAAAAGATGACAGCTAAAATGGGTGCTGGTAGTTTGACCATCTGAAAGTGAACCCACTGAGCAAGCAACGTCCATAGACATCAAAATATGTCCGTCCACCCAGGCCGTAATCTGGACGTCTATTTGACAGCCAGAACTAGTTCACAAATGACATAATGGACATTATACAAATTATTTACATCTAAGACACCCAGAATCTGTTGAAAGAGAAAGGTCACAGTCTGTCTGTTCAGTCTGTAACTGCCTGTATGATTATTGATTTATCATTAAAATAATGAGGAAGTAGCTCATGACAGGCAAGAGGAGACAGCAGATGAAGCTTATGTCTGAGTTTTGACCATTTATTGTTTTGGTCACAAGACATTGACCTTTTCCAGTCTCCATGATGAAACTCGTCACTTTGATAACCTTTCATCTGGTGAATACAACTATGTGCATGAGTTAATGGTCTCAGTGGCACAATGGTTAGAGGTCTCGAAGATTGTGGGTTCCACTCCAATCCAGCTGAAGGTTGTGGAAATAACTTGTGTTAATACGTTTCCTCTGGATTCTCTGGTTTCCTCCCACAATCCAAAAATATCCATGTGATGGTAAATGGAAATGCTAAATTACTCCTGTATGTGTCTTGCGATTAGACTGATGATGTGTCCTAACTTATTTTCATTGACGTTCATAACGCATCCAAGACGTGAATACAACGTCCAAGAAAGACGTCTTAAAAAAACTTTCATTCTGGCTCTTATGAGGAAGTCTTCTGGATGTCTCAAGATGATGTCTTTTAGACATGTTCTGGACCACTTTTACTCAGTGGGAAGCTGCTTTCCCTCCACATCGAGGAGAGCCAGTTTCAGTAGTCTGGGCCTCTGATTGCTGTGCATCCTGGTGGCTTTGTGTTAGAGAAAAAGCACATTCACATATGTTCAAACTGCACAGCTGATCTCCCTGATACCTACCTACACACACTCTGGCAGTGTACACCAGTCCAAACATTCTGGCAAAAGATCTGTGAAGACTTATCGTTATGCCTGGACCCCCCCCCCCCCCCCCCCCATTCCAGTCTCACCTGCACTTTGCCTGTTAGATCTCACAGAAATTAAAAGAGAGAAAAACGAGTCCTCCTGGTCTCCCTAAGCGTCGCAAAAAAGGCGACCCTCATGAACTGGAAATCCAAAAGCAATCTGTATATAAAGTTATTTAAATACTTACTGCTAGACCACGTCACATTGGAGAGAATGTCTGCTTGTAGGAAAAATGCCTGTGCATCTGCATCCAGCCTGGATGTGTTTGCTGATACAGAGATGGACAGAGCTGTTCTTATCAGATGTGGCACATCATAAATGCTCATTGTACTGGCAGGGTTCATTCTCATCCAGGCAAGCTGTGTTTATAGCTTTCTTCAGTGGACCAAAGACAGACCGATCTTGTGGCTGAAGTTTATGTGACCGATGTTTAAGCAGAGACAAAAGCACGATGCCAATTTCCTTGCAGAAATGAACAGCTTTCACTGAAATGTGTGAGCTGTGATTGTCAAGTAGGAATAACACCTTCTTCTCTGGACCGACTTTACTATGCTTTGCAAACTGCTCCAGTAACAAGACAAAATCACTGCCTTGCATCCACCCTGATCTATTGCCACTGCCAACACTACCAAGTGGTCCAAGGTGGACGAAGAAATCCTTATATCTCTTGCATGGGAAAACAAAGAAGGGCAGGATGGAATTTCCCAGTGCTTGCACTGCACATGCTACTGAGACGAAGGCACCTCTCTCAGCAGAAGTCATTGATCCCACACACGTCTTTCCACAGGCATGCAAATACACATACAAGGTCAGTGAGGAAGTAGTTACACATAGAATTGATCACATGACTCTAATGACATCCCTTATTGGTGAAAGTGGTGTTGTTACAACCATCCCCTTGTTACAACCATCCATGGTTTGTTCTACATTGACATTTCACAAGTTTCTGAACTTGTAAAATGTATATTATTTGAAGATGACACAAATATTTTAGGAACTGGTGAGGATTGGCAGCAGCTTTTGGACCTAATAACCTCAGAGTAAATCATGGTTAAATAAAAATAAAAATGTATGTAAAACAAAAATCATGAATTTTGGAAAACATAAAATCAATAATCAGATAAAGGTATAGATAAAGGGTGAATCAAAACAAATTCCCTGGAGTAACAAGCAATGACAAAATTAGCTGTAAATCTCACATAAAACAAACTGGAAACTTCTCAGTCCTGCCAAAGCTCTGAATCTGTTTGATAAGGAATCAATTAAAATATTTTACAATTCACTGGTGTTTCCTTATTGAACTTATGGTGTGGAGGTCTGGAGAAACACATGAGAATCCATTACAAAACTCGGCTAAGAATCGTAATCAATGTAGAATTTTTCACACTAATTCACTGTTCCTACAGTCAAAAACTTAAAAATTATCCAAATACTGTTTAAAGCAAAGAATAACTTGCTGTCACATTTAGAAAATGTTTAGTGACAAAGAAAATAGACACAATTTCAGGGGAAAATTATAGTTAAAAAGTCATGAGCTCTGTACCAGCCAGTCATGCTTCTGCATTATCATCTGTGGTGGAAAATGATGGAATAGTTTAAGTACAGAGATTAAACAACTGTCAGACTGAATACAGTTAAAACTATAGATATATAAAGAGCTGATTCTGGTGAGGTTCAGGGATTTGCCATGAGAAAAATGGCTTGTGGGTAGTGGTGTTGCTCTGTCATGGTAGAGAGGAAAACAGTCTGTCTGAACTGTCGGAATTGACTGTAAAGCACTTTGGTCACTTTGCACGTTGTAAAGGACTGTGTTGACTCCACAGAAGCGACGCATCGTATCCACTGTTGGACTTCCACCAGATAACATGTTGAAGTTTGGCTTGCACTCTGAGGAATTCTTCCATGAAAGGAGGTTGAGCCAGCAGCCCCAGGGTTGGAGAGAAGCCGTCATTGGGGAATCTGAGATGGCCGACAATATGTCCACTTCCATACGATCGCCGCCATTTTGTTTTGCCATTTTGATCCAAATCACCACCACACTGTTAGTGGGAGGCAGTAGTACATGGAATATGACCGCTTCCTGCAGGTCGCCGCCATGTTTTGTTCAGAGGTACAATCACAGTGCCACTGTCGGTGGGAGGCAAGAGTACATGATCCGCAATACAACCGTGCTCCTCCAGAATGAAACGCCGCCAGTGCGGTATCAAAATGGCGGTGTACGGGCACTGACATACTTGTTTGCAGGCACCACCATATTTTCTTACAGTCAGCGCCATACTACTCTCAAAAAGTGAAACCTTGCCAGTGTGGTATGAAATAATGGCGGCTTACGGGCGCCAACATACTAGTTTGCGGTTGCCGACATATGTGTATGTGGTCTCCGCCATATTTAAAAGGCCAAATGACCCCAGTCGCTTAAGTTACGTCACGGTTTCATGGATCATGTTCAGTTCGAGGAAGCACAAGTACACTGGAGGGAACATCCAGGGAGGTTTTACCTGAATAAAGCTCAGAGTATTTATAAGGTCCAGAGCCAAGTGGATTGCAGAGAGAGAACCCCCCCATCATATTCAATAGATAGATAGATAGATAACTTTATACATCCCCGAAGGGAAATTGTTTTGTTGCAGCATTCTGGTACCTAGGAATGTTATAAAATACAATAGAATAGAATATAAAAGTAAAAAATAAAAATATAAAATATAAAAATATCTGGGTAGGACATAAATTTAGTAAAACACAGAACTGAACATGGGCACTTAGAAATAACCATGAGTAATTATATTGAGGCTCTGACGGAGGTAGACGACGAGTTAAAAAGTCTTATTGCCGTGGGGAGGAACGACTTCCTGTAACGTTCCTTAGAGCAGCAGGTTGAATCAGTCTATTGCTGAAGTGGCTCTTCAGCTTGTCCAGTGTCTTGTGGAGGGGCTGGGAGGGGTTGTCCATGATTGCTAGCAGTTTTGCCAGCATCCTGTCCTCCACCACCTCCTCCAGGGGGACAAGCTTGGAGCCAACAACAGACTCTGCCTTCCTGATCACTTTGTTCAGTCTGTTGGCGTCCTTTGCCTTGATGCCCGCACCCCAGGACACCCCAGGACCCCCCAGGACACCCCAGGACACCGCAGCAAAAAAGATGCTGCTTGCGACAACAGACTGATAGAACATCTGCAGCATCTTGTTGCAGACATTAAAGGACCTGAGCCTCCTCAGGAAGTGAAGCCGGCTCAGGCCCTTCTTGTAGAACCTGTGTGTTGGTGGACCAGTCCAGTTTATTGTCCAGTGTGACACCCAGGTACTTATAAGAGTCCACTAAGTCCACGTCTTTCCCACTGATGCTGACTAGAGAGGGCGGGGGCTTGTTCCTCCTGAAGTCCACCACCATCTCCCTGGTCTTCTCCACGTTCAGCAGCAGGTGCTTCTCCCCACACCACTTCACAAATCGGTCAACCAGGACCCTGTTCTCCGCCTCCCCCCCGCCCCCAACACACCCCACACATTCCATATTCAGTTCATAAAAACACAGCCTTGGAAAAAATATTCACTCATGAATCTATATTTTTGTAACAAAAAGTATAATGGAGGTTTTGAGTTTCTTTATCAACCTGCAGTCATCTTCTTAAGAAAATGCTGAATCACTTTTCAATTACATAAATGATCTGATTCTCGTAAATGAAGAAAACTTTACAAACGTAGAAGAGGATGTAACCAAAGTTTGAACAATTCAATTCAATGTATCATCATAAAAACAGCCTCTGATCTCCAGGCTCAGACGGAAGAACTACAAACATTTCTGAAAAATGTTTTAAATGTTGCTATTTGAGGCAATAATGTCTTACTGGTGAGGAATTATTGACAATGAAATGAGGCAGAATTATTTCAGACATCCTGAATAAGCTTTCATTCTATTTGTCATGTTTCCTTCCCTTCAGGACAACATAGTGTCTCATCTAACCCCACTCTTCTCTATTCTAAATACTGCAGTACATTTACTCTTCTCTATTCTAAATACTGCAGTACATTTACATTTCACATCACTGCACCGGTTATTTTATATCCCACATTTTTGCTGAGCCATGGAGCAAACCTTTATTCTGTAGACACTTGCTGTGGACATGATTGACCAAATTGTCCAACTCTCTCTGAACCTATTTCAGCAAGACACTGCAGCTGGAACCACATCTGGAGAGTTCAGCTACTAAACTGATCTGCCTACTTCATTCATGCAGTGACAATGTGTGGTGCATTAAGCAAAACAAACTACAAGAATGGAGAATAACTGTAGTTACTTCAGCAGGAAAGGAGTAAATGTCCATGACCAACATTCAAAAAGTACCTCTGACAACTTTAAAAGAATCAAACCATCCATGAATCATGTCATTGTTCTTTATTTTATACACAAGTACAGGTGATTTTGATAGAGAAAACTCATGTGAGCAAGTGTAGAAAGGAAAAGTCCCTCTAACAGGAAGAAACCTTTTCAGAAACCAGAGTCAGAGGTGGCGTCTTTTCTGCTGAGCGGTTGGGGTGAGAGGACAGAAGAGAGGACAGAGGAGAGGACAGAAGCGAGGACAGACAGATAGATAGATAGATAAGAGAGAGATCCACTCTGTGAAGACCGATCAGGACAGGAGGCTTCAAACCACCTTCAGCTCCAGTGTCAGACATCCAGCAGGGAGGTTGAGAGACAGACTACAGGAGAGAGAGAGGCAAATGTTAGTGACATGTAATAGTGGTAAAGAAGTAGTAAATGTTATTACATGTAATAGTGGTAAAGAAGTAGTACATGTTATTACATGTAATAGTGGTAAAGTAGTAGTAAATGTTATTACATGTAATAGTGGTAAAGAAGTAGAAAATGTTATTACATGTAATAGTGGTAAAGAAGTAGTAAATGTTATTACATGTAATAGTGGTAAAGAAGTAGTAAATGTTATTACATGTAATAGTGGTAAAGAAGTAGTAAATGTTATTACATGTAATAGTGGTAAAGACGTAGTAAATGTTATTACATGTAATAGTGGTAAAGAAGTAGTAAATGTTATTACATGTAATAGTGGTAAAGAAGTAGTAAATGTTATTACATGTAATAGTGGTAAAGAAGTAGTAAATGTTATTACATGTAATAGTGGTAAAGAAGTAGTAAATGTTATTACATGTAATAGTGGTAAAGAAGTAGTAAATGTTATTACATGTAATAGTGGTAAAGAAGTAGTAAAGAAGCTCAGTCTAGGTCCTCCGGCAGTGTTAACTTCTGGCAGCTTTACTACAAAATGGTCCAGGCTGTCCTGAAGCAGCTCTCACTGGAAACTTTATTAAATAGAAAGGTCTTCATCCTAACCTTAAAAATAGAGACTGTTCCAGCCCCCATAACTGAAACTGGGATCTGGTTCCACATAAGAGGAACCCGAAGGCTCCGCCTCCATTCTACTTTTAGTAAACCTAGGAACCTCCAGTAAGCAGCACTCTGAGAACCAAGTGTTCTTCTGGGGAGATAAGGGACTAATAGATCCTTAAGACATGATGGGGCCTGGTTGTTAAGAGCTTTATAGGTTAGAAGAAGGATTTTAAATTCTATTCCAGATTTAACAGGGAGCCAATGACGAGAGGTTAGTATTGGAGTGATGTGATCTCTGAGGCTGGTCCTTGTCAGGACTCTCGCTGCAGCATTTTGAATCAACTGAAGACTTTTTAAGCAGTTATTTGGACCTCCTGATAATAGGAAGTTACAATAGTCTACTCTTGAAGTAAAAAATGCGGGGATTAGTTTTTCAGCGTCACTCCATCAATATAGTCTTGATTTTAGAGACATTATGCAAATATCGATGTGAAGATTCCAATAGATAAGACGGTAATGAGCAGCAGCAGTGCAGCTACACTCTACTCTATCAGGTGAAAACAGGAAGTTATAAGATTACTACACATCACCGGATGCATTCAGACTCTCTTGTTCATCATGTACGGTTGGTTAGCCTGTGAAAGTCTTAGAACTTTCTCCCACTGGCTATGAGGACCTCTGCCTTAAGCCTTGTGTGACCTGAGCCCATCAGGATGTTGATGATGATCTGAAAAACACTGACAAGGTGCATGTAGATGGTTTCTAAAGACACAAAATATTGACTATTCTACTTCTATGATTTCCTCCATTTGATTGATCGTCTTACTTCTGGGAGTATAACATCAAAAACATAACCGATGAGTCTCTGGTCTCTCTTCTTGATTCCTGTGACCTCCTCCATCTCTTCCAGTAGCTCCAACATCTGTTACAATACAGAGGAATAAAAGTAAACAAATCAAGCTTATGTTACGTAAAAACTCTCAAACTTGATTGAAGAGATGTTTTCTGACCTGCTGGTCACTGAAAGGCAACGTCTTCATGATGACCATGCTGCTGGAGGGCAGGTGATGCAGACGACATCTTCCAGAGGTTCATTCTGTCTGAACGACCCTCGAGTCCATGAGATCATCATGAAGCTCTGAAGCCAAAGAGCAAAGAGAGAAGAGAGAACAGATATTAGCACAAGAGAATAGAACCACTAACAGCACAGTTTGTTTCACTCACCTTGATCTCGTCTCTAGAAAACACAGTGAGGATCCTCCTCCTCCTTCAACAGCCTCAATCATCCTGCAGAGAAAAATACCTTGTGAAAACCAATGAAAAGACGCAGCAGAAAAGTTACACTTTGATTAAAGTCAGAACTGTCTGGGAATTATTGTTTCTGTGATTTAAACAATATGAATCACCAACTGTGGACAAGATGCAGAATCAGTTGATATTTAACTTTGACAATGTGATCATCAAATTCCTGTTGATGATTAAACCTTTATGAAAGTAGTGACCTCATATAAAGACACAACATCAACACACAGAGTGTAGAATAAATGTCTCACCAAGTGGTTCAGTCATTTCTGCCATACGACACACATCTATTGAATAACTGTACAAACTGTTGTTGTAGTAACTTGTGCTCTCATTCATGGTGTCACATGACTGGATGACTCGTCCAGATGTTTGTGGGATTTTAAGGCACAACCAACATGCAGCAGCCTTTGCAAAGTTTGAACTGCATCCATTCCAGCATTTCTGTGTCTGGATAAAAAAAATCCTGCAAAACAAGAGATGTATTCACATTATTTTTGTTTAATTTCATTTAAAATAGAAGATTGCCTCTGAAAAAAGAACAAGTCAATCATCATCATTTATATTTGTTAGAACTTTCTGTTCACTTTACTGTGTTGATTTCACTGCAGTGTTTACATTATTTAACTTTATATACTTCTCTTAACTTATTATATTCATAGCCTGTTTGTGTTTATATGTTACCACAATTATTTATATTTTTAGTGTGTGAAATGCTTTTTTAAATGCAGGTGTGAAGAGAAATGCAATTTCAGTTCTCTATATGTGTGGCACAGACAGACAAACATTTAACTTTATTGACAAACATCTAAATGATTCTTTGCATTATGTTGTACATTTGATTTAAAATTTCTCTCATAACCTTTAATAATTTTCTCATGTGAATGCACTGATAAAAAGTTTCATCCCAGATACATGCTTCCCATTTAGATGCCTTATTATAATAAATTAATCATTAGTCACACTTTAGTCACCGACGATGAATAGTAATGTAATTTTACACATAAAGACACATAGTTCCTTAACAAAAAGCGGGGAGAGAAAAAAAAGTTGCGGAGTCCGTCATAGAAAAGATGCTCGAAATGGAAAAATGATCACATACATATGTGAAGGCGACGGGAGGAAACAGGGAAAGAGAATCAGAAGATGAATTCCTTGACACTTTCCAGCACCTGGTTGCACACGATTAAATAGAATGAGAAATAGTCTGGATTCCTTCAGGTGGGAAAAGAAGTCAGAGAAAGAAAAAGCCTGTTCCCCATGTCTGATGCAAACCTTCACAGAAAAGACTAAAAACATGTTTAAAATATGTTTATATAAACATCTTACATATGATGAGAAATGACTAATATAAACAAATGCATGGCGGCCTGCAGCAATTGGACTTTTCAATGAGGGGAAAATGTTGAACAGCCGTCCTCCAGCACCACCAGCGTTAACAACAACGACAATCTGACTGGTGGACATTGTCCGTATGAGCTGAGCAGCGAGAAGCAGCCCTTGGCATAAGACGTCTTTTTCAAGGGAGCAAAGAGGTTGTCTAAAAAAAGACCTTTGGAGGATTCAGAGTGTGTCAGCAGGTATTTGTCTCTCTGATAAATGATGCAGTATTTTAAACAAACAGACTGATCTGCAGTGAACCTAATATTTTTTTTTCTCCTTGTGAAAGATCACTGGAAAAAAAGGGGGGCGAGCTGCAGAGCAGCTCCTCTGACTGCACCTCTCCCCCGAGAAAAAAAGATCAAGCTTAGAACAAGCTCTTGGAAACATCATTGAGAAATTAAATTAATTGATCAATTGGATGGGCTTTAGTTAATTTGGTAATGGCACTTTAATGGTGTTTGACCAACTCAAACATCGTTTTGTTTTTCAGAAAATAACACACCAACAAAGAAGACAGTCTTGTGTGGCAGAAAGAGGAAGCAGGAAGGTTAAGAGCCGTGGACGCCACCTCTCTCCAGGAAAAAGACAACCCTGACAAAATTATGTTCACATATGAGGACATTCATTTTATATTTCAATAAAAAAAACAAAGTCACAGTTAAGTCATGATGTGCAAACGTCTTTATTTGGTGCCATTAAAATGCAGACACCAAAAAAGTGATCCATTTCATTAGATGATGTGTTGCGTTAATCCCCATTCCGTTCCAGTGACGGAGCATGAGAGCAATCTGCAATCATTATAATCAAGTCTTTGTCTGTACTATATAAGCTGTTCTCTGTAGGCCAGTGGGGCCAGTCCTCCCTGCCCGGCACAGTTTCCTCCTCATGGTCAAACTGAGCTTGACCAGGACTTAGCAGAGAAGATCTCCATCGCATTCCACGTCCTTTCTTGGACTGTCATTGATGGCTTTGTTCTGGTGTTTGTCTCTTCAGGGACTATTAGTCTATGATATCAGTGATCACCTGCCAGTTTTCATTATTTACATTTACTACAGAAATATTAGAACAGACAATCAATATTATTACAAGAGTCAGAACTGCAGAATCTTCAGATAAACTAAAAGGCGAGTTACAATGATGTGTCTGGGAGTAATTTATAAAGACTATTGATAGTGCTTATGATTGTTTAAGAATATTTAAGTTATTGTATGATTTTTTTTAAATGGTCCCACTGTAAAATATAGCAGGAAAGAAATATATAAAATATAACCAATGAATGACAAGAGGGTTAAAAATGTATGCAAAATGAAAAATACATTATATAGAGAATTATCTAATATTATGAGAGAGTACACCACTGTCTGCATCTGTATCTGTTCAGCCATCTAAAGGATCTGTATCCATATCTGTACTCAGAGTGGGTGGGGCATAAACCAGAACTGGGCGTGGTTCAAGTGAAACTAGGTGGGGCTTAAATCACTATATTATTTTAAGTCTGAAATTAATATGGCTTGATCAGAAGTTGCTTTATTTATTGTTTATTTGAAAACTATTTACAGAACAGCCTCAGAATTTCAATTCTGAGGCTTTCTGAGAGAGAGAGAGAGAGAGAGAGAGAGAGAGAGAGAGAGAGAGAGAGAGAGAGAGAGAGAGAGAGAGAGAGATAGTTTTGAAAGTGTTTTGAAAAAGATGAGCACATTTTCTTGAATAGAAACAGTTTTGAGAACAAACACTCGAATAATTGAAAGCTTTATTTGTATTCTGGTTTTGGTTCTTTAAAAAAAAAAATCAATGTTAGACACCTGATTTGTTACTGAGTTTTGATTTAGTTCAAAACTTGTTCTGTTCAGTGTAATTTGTATCTGCTGTGTTGAAGATGTGTCAATACACTGAGCAGATGACACATTATATTCGTAATTGTCTTTATTTTTTGTTTGCCAGTGAAGTAATCCAAAAGTAACTAAAAGTACTTTATTACTTTTATATTTTAGTACTTAGTGTAAGTTACTGATTCCTTTTGTTGACAGGTAATTTGTAATTGTAATGGATTACAGTTTAAGTAACCTTCCCAACCCTGTAGAAAATGCTGTATGCTCAAGCAAGGAAATCTTCTATGTGCTCTGAAAATGTAAAAATTACTCTCTTTAGAGCTTGTTGTACTCCCTTGTATACCGCTCCCTTGTGGATTAAATATAAAAAATCAAGCCTACAATGGCTCATTGTTGCTTACAATGATGTTATACGGATCCTGCTGAAGAAATCTTGCTGGGAAAGTACAGGTGAGATGTTCTGTCAAGCAGGTGTTTCTACTTTTCAAGCTCTTATGAAGAATCTAATGTATATATGTATACGCTAAAGGCTTGAGGACTCTCAGAACACCATTATAATGCTGACTAAACCCAGTCATAGTACTGTAAAGTACCAGTCATCCTGATGGAGGCAGTAGTATGGGTGTTTTCTAGGGATGAGTGAGTACACCATTATCTGTATCTGTTCAACCATCTAAATCAGAGGTCTCAAACTCCGGTCCTCGAGGGCCGCAGCCCTGCACGATTTGCATGTCTCCCGGCTTCCACACAGCTTTTTGCAATGAGCAGCTCATTATCTGGCTTTGTGCTGAATGTGGTGATGAAGCATCAGGACATTCAGGGGAGGGAGACGTGGAAAACATGCAGGGCTGCGGCCCAAGAGGACCGGAGTTTGAGACCCCTGATCTAAATGATCTGTATCTGTATCTGCACTCGGAGTGGGTGGGGCCTAAACTGGAAGTGGGCGGGGTTCAAGTGAAACTGGGTGGGGCTTAAATTGATACATTATTTTAAGTCTGAAATTGATATGGATTGATCAGAAGTTGCTTTATTTATTGTTGATTTGAAAACCATATACAAGCCGCCATTGACTATCAGCCGCAGGTGTCTGTGTTGTAACATAGCATGGATTTCACCGTTTTGTTTTTTTAAGAAAAAAGTCATATTAAACATGGCTTCCGTGGTCGGGTTGGTGGACGGGAGAGGGAGTGGAGGAGAAAGCAAGAGAGCGAGGAGGACGGAGGGAGAGGGAGAACTGCGTTTGAGAGTGTTTTGCTTGGACTGAACAGGGGCGCGTGGGGTGTGAGGCTGGAGCTGCTGGAGGAGGGCAGAGCCCCAGGTGCGCAGGGTGTGTGGCCGAGAAGATCCCATGGGCTCAGGAGACGAGTGTGGTGTTTGGTCGGATGATGGGTCAGATGGAGCTCTATGAAAAGTGAATAAAGCCCAGGAGATGTATCCATGGCATGAAGCCCGTTAATCCTTAAAAATCTATATACTAGCTATTTCATTTTATAAGCCGCAGGGATCATAGCGCGTGAAAAAAGTAGTTGCCTATAGTCCGAAAGTTATGGTAAATGCAAATGGATGTGAATAACCTGATTCTTCAACGTTACATTGAATAGATGAGAACTTTAAAAGGTCATTTTGTGGTATTGTAAGTGCAGCTGTAAGATCCTCCTGAATGGATAAAGCCTTTATGTTAACCAAAAGGAGTACTTGATAACCTGCAAAGAAAACAGTGAGCAGCCTGTATCAACATGTAGTCAATCCTTCAATATTACCCTCTTAAACTATAGGCCAATGTCATTTTCTCGTAGTTTTGGTTGTTTTAATGGATCAACATTAAAATTATTGATTTGATATAAATGGGGCTGTTCGATTATCGAAAAAATTCTAATCATGATTATTTTGGGCAATATTGAAATTACGATTATGTCTTTGAATTTAGAACAGCATTTATTGAACATGTTTTAAAAGAAGACTCCTGTTAAATATATGAAATATCTTGTAATGTAGTAGTAAAAGATACTGTTGTACTGCTCACAATCTTTTGAAAACAATAAATAAATAACTTTCGATACCAATATAAACTACAGTAATGCATCATGCTGCTTTATATATAAAGCTTGTGAACAAACACATTTCAGAACAAATGCCGTCTTTTACTCTTGTTGTTTACATGATTTTCTGAGTTGCTGATGGATGCATGTGGACGAGACATGTCAATAAGATGAAGTGTATGCAGCAGTCTGCTTGCTTGCTGAAGATCTGTACAGAAAGCTGTTGATAAAATGAAACATTTGAAGTCTGAATTGAAGAATTTCCTTGATGTCCAACTGTATGGCATTTTAATCAGGAAAGATTCAACTCTACTCCAAGAGTATAGATGCCAGTGAAAAGGAAAATATTTCCTTTTAACAGGAAGAAACCTTGCAGACAAGGATCAATGACAGTGGTGTTCTGCTGCTGTGGTTGAGATTAGTGGGACAAAGAGAGGGAAACACACAGCAGGAACAGAAAGCAACAAGCAAGACATCAGACATCCACACATCACAGACTTGATGGAGGCAGGAAGCTCAGATCATGCACTGTCAGATATCCTGCAGGAAGGTGGGGAGGCAGGGAGAGAGAGAGAGAGAGAGAGAGAGAGAGAGAGAGAGAGAGAGAGAGAGAGACCCTGCACCCACCTGTAGTGGGAAATATCAAAAAAGCACTTCATTCCCTCAAGACATTGACAAAGCATCCTCATTCTAGATCTGGATGCACAGATGTCTAAGGTAAATTTGCTGTCGATAGAATCTCTGACATGCAGCAAGGAAATGTATTCTTGAGTAACAAAACAGCCTTCAGACGCTCTGTTTGCCTCCTTTTCAGACATTATTTTCCAACTTAACAGGAGAAACGTGGTATTGCAGAGTTCATACATTTCTAGAATATATGAAAAAGGTATCAACAACGTAACAAGGATGGATGCAGGAATAAATTCTGCTGCTTGTATTTTCATTCATATATCTAACAGATATCTCTGGAGCAACTGACAGAAACACGGAGATGTTGACAGCGTCCATGGCTTCAAAGCTAATCCTCAATTATTTTCCAAGGCCAAGAGCGCCAAACAGCGGGCAGTCTCTGAGTAGCGCCGTCGCTCAACTGTACTGTTCGTGTTCCGAGTGAAATGTGGCCAGTATAAAAGCAAAATCATACATTTCAAATGTCTACTAGTGAATGTTTTCACCAGCTTTGCTTCCAGGTGGGCTGTGCTGTTAGTATAATTCAACTTTATATTCATGGAGCAGGAACCTTATATGAATCAGCGATTTCAAATCAAATGCTGTCAAATCTGGTTCACTGGACTCATGATTTTGATATGCTTCATTAAACCACATCCATTATGAAGGTCATCGTCTATATACTTTATCCATGTTTTCCTCAGTTTGTCTTTGTTTTACTTCCATAACTCATCATTTAGGGTGTATTTGAGGCCTCATATTTTTTGCCTGCACTGCCACCCTCTCTTTGTGTATTCAAGAGTCAGTCGGGTTGAAATTAAAAGAGGAGTCTTACTGTGCAGAGGATCACCCTGTGTCTGGGTATTTTCTTATTCTCACCGAGCATTGTTGCAGTGCACCATATGAAAGCACTACAAACTGAACGCAGCAAAATGATACAGTACTTTGCAAATTGTTGAAGTTTATTTTGGCAAATCCAGAGCGATTGATATAGCATTTTAAGATCACCTGGTTGAATGAGAAAGGAAAGTTGATTTAATGTTCTGTGTGAAAATGCACCATTTTTACATTTTCGTTTCAGAAAAGCTTTATGACGTTCTGAAAACAATGTCCTGTTGTTGGGTAATGGCAGAAACACTGAAAAGGATGTAGTAAACTAGCCCGGCCACAGGGTGGTGCTGTTAATTATCTTTGTAATTAAACCACACACGCGCTCAGAGAACATCACACTATAAACATTAAGAGTGACCAGTACACAGACATTCTCGTGGACAGGTGATTAAATGGATTCACTACTACTGGTGACGCTCAACTATAAAGCCACCAAATCTCAGGAGAGTGTGGACTGGGAGTCATGACAATCTGGAGGAAACGTTGTTGTTATTGTCTGTCTCCTCCCACTACGGACGTGGTGCACATGTACAGTAGTAGTGTTTCCACCATCTGCAAGGAGACGGAGTCACACTAAATTCCAGTTAACATCGTGGTAATCCGTCTGCCACATTCATTTCCGAGTGTTTGTCTTTGATCCTGAGGATGAAGCACATGGATTTTCAGAGCATTAACTGATGTTTTGTCTTGGATTTGGAATCTGGTAGTGATGTGCAGCACCCAAACTAACAGATGGGCCAAAACATGTGAAGGTACTGGCAGGAGCCTTCTTACCTAGAGCCCCTGGGGGTTCTAGGTAAGAAGGACTGTGTTCTCCCCGCTCCAGAATAATTAGGAACGAAGTCCAGGAAGATGACTCAGTAAAGAAATACTTTATTAAATAATTAACATAGAAGATAACTATTTCAAACTTTACACACAATATCTGAATGCCAGAAAAACAAACAACTGAAAGGTGCAACATTTTAAGTATGATAAAAATGCAACCAAGCAAAAAAACAACAACATAAAAACAAGGAATTGAAGCGGAAAGTAAGAATTGGGACACCTTGGTCTTATATCTATAGTCCACTTGCAGTGCAGTGTTTTTTCCTTAAAACTGCTGCTTGCAGGCCTTGGCTTCTGCAAATGCAGCCACTTTGAATTCCATTTCTCAGGACCTCTGAACATCTGTCTGTATGGAAACCAGTGCTGGTCCTGTGAGCCTCTCCTGGAACAACAACAAGACTCATGACATACTGGACTACTTCTTAAAATAAAGCTGTTAAAACTGGTGTTTTCTGGTGTTTGGTGGATGACTGGGAGTTTGGGACAAAGTGTCTGGGACTAACTGGGACTAACTTTTGTATAATGTAACACACAGCTGACACACTCTCACTTACCAACATCACGTTTTTTTCTTTTCATCATCTTCTTGTGTCCGAGAGATTTGTGCACTTCATTTATTCGGTGTGTTGATGCAGGGTAGTAGTGGAGCCCCATTAGGGAGGTTCCCGAGAGACGACTCTGAAAGGGCCCCATGTGGGGGATTTCCGATGCGCTGTCCTTGCAGCGTCTAAAGCAGTTACATTATTTTGTCATTGAAATTGACTAGTGTCAGCCGTTCCTCGGGGCCCCCTTTAGCTCGGGGCCCTAGACATTTTCCTGTGTTGCCTACCCCGTTGTGACGCCTCTGGTCCTGTTACATACTGGTGCGACTGCCTGAGGACGACCCCATCGCCTTGTCTTGTATGTTCACCTGCAACATGAAATACCTGGTGAGAGACTGCGATCCAAATGCTGATGATCTTCTTTTAAACAAACGTGTTGGTCTTTAATTTCATTCATTCATTTGAGAAATGCCAAAACCTTGTGTATTTTCACTGTGTATAGGCTATGAATTAAACGGAAAAAAGCTGTGCAGCTTTATATTTTTGTGTCTTTATAATCAAGTCTTCAGTCTTCCTCCTCTTCAGCTCCGCCTTTTTTTCTGCACGTCTCCGTCCGTGTACTCAAAGATTTGGAGGCGGACGGAGCGGTGACGTCCACGCGAATAGGGACGCACGGAGGGGCTCGCGGACGTGTCAAGCATAAAACCGCCTTTACTGTTCACCCTTCCGTGACATTGAGTTGATGAAATATTAAAATAAAACTGATCATTCTTGCTTGTTGTTTGTTTAGGTATTTGTATGTACAGTCCATTTCAAATTCTCTTTCATTCCGTGTAAGAAGTACAATGGAATCACTGACTCAAAGCTGTCCCGCAATTAAAGCAAGTGTGTCACGGCGGGGAGCCGGCGCATGGAGTGTCCTGAACCCAAAAGAAGACCTCAAGCAGAAAGTTGTTTGCAAACGTCAATGTTTTATTGAGGAAACAGGGAAAGGGGAGCTGGAACGGTGACGGGACCCGGGGGAACTCTCTGGGGCCTCTTCGAACCGGGACGGAACCCGGGGAATCTCTGGGGCCTCTTCGAACCGGGACGGGACCCGGGGGAATCTCTGGGGGAACTTCTTGGAACCGGGACGGGACCCGGACGGGGAACTTCTAGGAACCGGGACTGGACCCGGACGGGGAACTTCTTGGAACCGGGACGGGACCCGGACGGGGAACTTCTTGGAACCGGGACGGGACCCGGACGGGACTTCTTGGACCCGGGACGGAACCTGGACGGGACTTCTTGGAACTGGCGTCGGAACGGGAACGGGAACGGGAACGGGAACCACCCCGGGGAGTACACTCACTCCCCGGGGAGGACAACACCGACTCACCTGCGGCAGCAGCCAACAGGAGACTCTCCACACGGACTGGGAATAGACAATCCTCTGGCACCGGATCCACCTCACTGCAGGGCTTAAGAATGTATGGCAATCAATTAGCTGATTGCCTGCAGGAGTGCCAGAGAGGATCCGGTGCTAGAGCGAGGTGTGTGACTCCTGACAAAGTGAAGCAATCCTAAAGCTGTAACTTCTGTATCACTACACTGAAAAGCTTTCTCCGTGTCAGGGACGAGGCTGAGGATCTCTCTTTAACAGTGGGCAGGTCACATGTTCTGGGTGGTCCTGTTCCACACCTGTAGCCAGTCTGCAGTCATTACCATGGCAGCTATATATGTCCTGTCTGTGTGTTTGTTCATTGTTGGCCTGTTAGTCATCGAGGTAAGGTAAGCAGTGCACCGGAAAGCACATGTTGCGTAAAATATATACGTTAAACTGTAGATAAATAGTACATCTCTTTAAAATGTGTTTCTATGGCATGTCAAGCACTATTTATCTGATTTGGGGGACTGTGTGTTGAGGATTACAGCCTGAAGTGCCTTAATAGTGTCTGTCAATGTTATTGGTTGACAGTTTTGTGTCTACAGCAGTACAGGTTAATATTTAGTTTTAGAGGTAGCAGCTAGAGACTCGGTTTGATTATTTTCGTTGGCACAATTAATGAAAGGCAAAGCTATTGTTTTGAGTATTATATGTGTGACATGTCTCTTTTTTGTGTTGAAAGTTTAGTAGCAATTACGATAATTGATTCACAGTGAATGTTAACACTGAGTGTGTTCTTTTGATTTTCCTTCTGTTGTTGAAGTTTCTGAAGTTGTTGAAGAAATACAAGTCTCCATCACAACTACGACCCTGTTGTCTGATTCTCCTCTCTGCATGACACCCTGCACCCAAATAAAAACGCAGAGCTACACAGGTTTTGAAGAGAGGCGCTCCAAGAGCAGACGCCCAGAACATTTTGGTTACATAAGCTTTATGGAACATCCATTAATTGTCAGCCTAGTTACAGCACTGAAAAGAAAGAAGGTTTCCATCTTGCGAGACAAAAGGAACCATGCCTTTTAATAGGCTCTTTAAATGCTCGGTCTTGACAAATATGTTGTGCAACGCCATTCAGTGAAGATAGGGTACTTCACGCGATCGCACCCACAATACCTCATGGGAGCTCACAATCCAATTAATTGACGATCACTTTGAGGTGGATATGGTCTGTCCAGAAATATAGCATGGACATTTCTAAAGAATCTCTCCCAAGGAATAATAAAATACTTCTGATTCATCATCTGTATTCCTTTATGAAAGAGCTGATAAGCTCACAATACAGAGAAGTGGGTTGCATCATTATGCAGACACAGTGTATTCAAAAGAAACAAGAGTTACCTTTGTATTGGTCATGCTACTTAATGATTGCAAATATGACAGGAACAACGGCTTCTAGCATAGTTAATATTGGTTATATTCAGTGCTGTGCAGGATGGTAACTGTAATCTAATGACTGTTATTTGCTTTACTTTTTACTTGAAAATAGTAATGAGATTACAGTAACATGTGGAGCAGCCGTGGTCGAAAAGATGGTCTCTCAAACTGATGGGTCACAATCTTTTATTGAGCTTTGCATGTGAACACACCGTAAGAGGTACAATGTAAACAGAAACATAGAATTAGCAACTCTTAACAGCATGTTTATACCTTTAATGTCAGGAACTAGGCTTGAGGTCTCCTTTAAGAGTGGGCGGGCCATAGGTCTGGGCGGTCCAGCACCACACCTGTGGCCACTTTCTGTGATCACCCTGCTCTATACATGTCCTGTCTGTGTGTTTGTTCAGTGTTGGTTCATTTGTTATCGATGTCCCGTCCGTCCGGTCCAGTGTTTAGTCATCCATGTCTCGTCCGGTCTGTCCAGGGCATTGGAGTCAAGTCTGCTGCGCTCCTCATGTCAAGGAGCAACCTGCGATTCATCGGTCTGTGCAGTCATCAAATAAAAGACTTGTTTGAACTCAGCCTGTTTCCAGAGTCCTGCACTTGGGTCCTGTCCGTATCCGTGACATTTAACTCTAACATATTTATTGCCTTAAATAAATTCCATAAAACTATTCACTTTTAACAATCTCTACCTTGGGTGCTATTAATATGTAGTTCCCATGGATATTTACAAATCTTTTAAACTTTGTCATTTTTAACCATATCTATACCAGGAATAAAATACCCTTTTCTTTACATTACAGTTAAACTTAACATTGAAGTCACGTGCTAAATGTGGCTTTACTGAAATGCAATAGCACTCTATATGTTTGTCTACTTTGTGTTACAGCAACTTTTTCACCAACTAGAGACTGAAGACAATGAAATGTCGCAAAACACACATTTATCATAACAAACTTGATACTAACCTTGTTCCCTAATCAACTCGGTGCTCGTGAATGCAGCTAAAGATCGCAAACAGTTAAGAATCAAACTAATTAGGTCGATTATTTAGGAGTATGAGTTTGAAACTCTTTCTTTAGTGTAGGGCTGCAACAACAAATCAATAAATCCATCCATCCATCCATTTTCTGCCACTTTTCCGGGGCCGGGTCGCGGAGGCAGCAGTCCTAGCAGAGTTGCCCAGACTTCCCTCAACCCAGACACTTCTTCCAGCTATTCCGGTGGCACCCCAAGGCGTTCCCAGGCCAGCCGAGAGACATAGTCCCTCCAGCGTGTCCTGGGTCTGCCCCGAGGCCTCCTACCGGAGGGACATGCCCGGAACACTTCCCTCGGGAGGCGTCCGGGGGCCATCCGAAACAGGTGCCCGAGCCACCTCAGCTGGCTCCTCTCGATGTGGAGGAGCAGCGGCTCTACTCCGAGCTCCTCCCTGGTGACTGAGCTCCTTGCCCTATCTCTAAGGGTGACGCCCAGCCACCCTACGGAGGAAGCTCATTTCAGCCGCTTGTATCCGGGATCTCGTTCTTTCGGTCATGACCCAAAGCTCATGACCATAGGTGAGGGTAGGAACAAAGATCGACCGGTAAATCGAGAGCTTCGATTTTTGGCTCAGCTCCTTATTCACCACGACGGACCGATACAACGTCTGCATAACTGCAGACGCTGCACCGATCCGCCTGTCGATCTCACGCTCCATCTTTCCCCCACTCGTGAACAAGACCCCAAGATACTTGAACTCCTCCACCTGGGACAAGGGCACTCCACCGACCCGAAAGGGACCACCACCCCAGTCTGCCAGTCCAGAGGTCCTGTCCCTGCCTGCCACGCAATGTTGTAGAGACGAGTCAGCCACGACAGTCCCTGCACATCCAGAGACTTAAGGAACTCTGGGCGAATCTCATCCACTCCCGGTGCCTTGCCACGAGGAGCTTCACAACAACCTCAGTGACTTCAGCTTGGGTAATGGATGAGTCCACCTCTGAGAACCCAGCCTCTGCTTCCTCAATGGAAGACATGATGGTGGGATTGAGGAGGTCCTCGAAGTATTCCTTCCACCGCCCGATGACATCCCCAGTTGAGGTCAACAGCTCCCCACATCCGCTGTAAACAGTGTTGGTGGAGAACTGCTTCCCCCTCCTAAGGCGCCGGACGGTTTGCCAGAATCTCCTCAGGGCCGACCGAAAGTCCTCCTCCATGGCCTCTCCGAACTCCTCCAAGACCCGAGTTTTTGCCTCCACCACCGCCCGGGCTGCGGCTCGCTTGGCCTGCCGGTACCTGTCGACTGCCTCGGGAGTCCTATGAGCTAACAATGCCTGGTAGGACTCCTTTTTCAGCTTGACAGCATCCCTTACTTCAAATTTCCACCACCGGGTTCGGGGGTTGCCGCCACGACAGACGCTAGAGACCCTGCGGCCACAGCTCTGAGCAGCAGCTTCAACAATGGAAGTGGAGAACATGGTCCACTCGGACTCAATGTCTTCAGCTTCCCGCAGGATTTGTGAGAAGCTCTCCCGGAGGTGGGAGTTGAAGGCTGCGCGGACGGAGGGCTCGGCCAGACGTTCGCAGCAGACCCTCATAACACGTTTGTGCTTGCCAAGTCTGTCTGTCCTCCTCCCGGCCCAGCGCATCCAACTCACCACCAGGTGGTGATCAGTTGACAGCTCTGCCCCTCTCTTTACCCGAGTGTCCAAGACACGCGGCCAGAGATCAGATGACACGACCACAAAGTCTATCATTGACCTCTGGCCTAGGGTGTCCTGGTGCCACGTGCACTTATGGACACCCCTGTGCTTGAACATGGTGTTTGTTATGGACGAACTCTGACTGGCACAGAAGTCCAACAACAGAACACAACTCGGGTTCAGATTGGGGAGGCTGTTCCTCCCTCTCACCCCCTTCCAAGTCTCGCTGTCATTGCCCACGTGGGCGTTGAAGTCCCCCAGGAGAACAATGGAGTCCCCAGTTGGCGCACTATCATGTACCACTCCCAGGGACTCCAAGAAGGTCGGGTACTCTGAACTGCTGTTCGGTGCATAGGCCGAGACAACAGTCAGAGACCTGTCCTCTACTTGAAGGCATAGGGATGTGAGTATCCAGCCCCTGTCGAGGAGCTGGGTTCCAGAGTCCAAGCTGTGAGTGGAGGCGAGCCCGACTATATCTAGATGGTATCTCTCAGCTTCCCGCACAAGCTCGGGCTCCTTCACCCCAGCGAGGTCACATTCCATGTTCTGAAAACCAGATTCTGTGTCCGGGGATCGGGTCGTCGAGGCCCCTGCCATGGACTGCCACACAATCCACACTGCACCCGACCCCTACAGAAGCCTCTGTGGGTGGTGGGCACACAGGAGGATGAGGAGGAGGGGCCCGCGTCGTCCCTTCAGGCTAAGCCCGATGGGTCCTGCTGGCAAGAGCCCGGCCACCAGGCGCTCACAGACGAGCCTCAACCCCAGACCTGGCTCCAGGGTGGGGCCCCGGCTGCGCCAAACCGGGCAACTTCACCTCTCTCTTCTGGTGTATGTCCATAGGGGTGTTTTGAATTGAAATTAGTAGACTAAAATTAGTTGACTAAATACACTAAATAATTCTTCATCTCAGATGAAGAATTATAATATAATATTAAATATAATATATTATTTCTTCAATTGACCCACGCTTGTCTTCACTTACATATGTCAGTTTAAACCTTGGCTCCAGGGCTAGCACCCCAGCTCTCGTGATAAAGTAATTTTGGTCTTAATTAAATTAGAGGACCTAAGACTTAAAGGCCAGGGTGGTAGGGTTCGTACTGAGGTAGTTACCACAAGTGGGGAAACTCAAATTACCCTTTTTGTTATACAACTGTACAAAATATTCTAACAGATAGTTAGAAGACTAGACCCAGACAAGTATTTTTTTCTTAAAACTAAACAATAAAACACTTAAAAAAAAAAAAAAAAAAGGGGGGGGGGGGGGGGTTCTCTTTCAGTGCACAAACTGTGTAGCTAAACCACTACTTTTAGAATGAACTGTATATGAAACCCAATGACCAAACCAATGCCTATAATAATGGGGAGAAACATTCAACACCTTATTACTCTAAAACTTAACCCTCTAAACACAGTTTCTGTTTATCTTGAGTTTCAACAATGTAGCAACAATACCTTATATTCACATTAATTACACTGTGGGCCCACACACACACAAAATTAAAAAAAGTTGCAGGCCTGTACGTCGTCCTTGCATGTGCAGCGTACTTTTCCACGAGAAAAGTCAAGTTAATCTCACACACACAGTTTAGTGTTGAGGTTCTGAAGAAACGTGTGAATCCTCAGAATGGCAAAAAGATGAATGGTGTAGATGAAAAGGAATCAATCACGTCCCTGGGCAGCGTTCAGGTGCAGTCCTGCCTTGTACTTCCACCAGAAACGGAATTCATGTTCAAGTCTCCAGCGAAACCCCCCCAAAAGTCCACAAAGCTGTCTGTGTGTGTGTGTGTGTGTGTGTGTGTGTGTGTGTGTGTGTGTGTGTGTGTGTGTGTGTGTGTGTGTGTGTGTGTGTGTGCGTGTGCGTGTGCGTGTGCGTGTGGGCGTGGGCGTGGGCGTGTACGTCTGCGTGCATTGGTACCAGAAGGTTTCTCCAGTTGTCCAAGCTCTTTTGGAGTCTCTTCAGATGTGTTGCATAAACAGCATACGTATTTGATGCTGTAATCCTGTCAGCTTGTGAAGAAAACCAAAAGGTTGATTTGCTCGCTGTCTTGTGCACCTTAGAATGTGTTTTGCCCTTTGCACTGACACTTCGGCAGCTGATTTTAGGGACTGGCAGTGCTGTTCCAGAACTGTGCGCTCACATCCCTCCATATTAGCGTCCCGGAGGGAGACAAGAGATTTCAGTTTGGGATAGGCTGCGCAGGATCTCTGAACTCACAATATTCTGGCAGCACACTTAAAATTGCAGATTTGCTACCCGCTTTATGTAGATCTGCATAGAAGTTTCTCATATCCAAATGAGACGGTGGCGGTGGCAGTGTGCTGATTTTCTTGGAATGCCAGACCTCATTTCAGTCTCACCATCCAGTTGTCTGTCCAGGGACTTCCTGGATGAAGCAGCTGAAGTGTAATTTATGTCGTAACCCGGGGAAGGATTCACTTTGCTGACATTACAGGGTAGAATCCGCCAACAGCTAGCAGAGGAATGGTGATGACCTCTGACCTCTGACCTCTGACCCTGTCGCCAATCACAGCCAGGAGGACACCACATGAGCCAATGCAGTTAACGGCTCACTGACATGTGCACATAAGGTCAAGCCCAGAAGAGGAGAGCACGCCAATTGAGTGAAATTGGAGGGACATCGGTGAAAACCGGCAAGGTTCCAGAAACTGTTTTAAATTGACAACATTACAGTCTTTGCATTACTCTGGCGAAGCTACTTTGTTGACCACAATCTATGATGAGCTCCTGTGTTGCTGTGCTAAACCAATAAGTAGAAGTTGCTGGGAAGCTGGGCACAAAATGTACTTTTTATCCACTGTCAAACGGATCAGTGAATGCATTAAAGTTGTCAGGGTTTTTTTTAAGGATGAGGGAAGCAACTCTACCATCCACTTTAAACAAGCACGTGGTGCTATTTTTTGTGTGGTTTAGGACTATTGAAAGATTTTAGCCACCCAAAAGAAGGCCCACATTAAAAAATGTACACCCACCTGAGTGTGCATTACATTTTGTAATATTTTGATGCTCTGCATTGCTGTCAGTTTCCTTACAACAGGGGTCTCCAACTGATCCAGTAAAGGCCTGCTATGTCCACAGGTTTTCATTCCAACCAAGCAAGAACACACATAATCCAACCTGTGTAAAGAACCATACGCCTTCTGTATTATTAGGCAGGAGTGCAGCTATACCTGCAGTAATCAATTGGGAACACAATTGTGAAGATGAAAGAGATTTTGAAAATGTTCAGTCCCAGAGCAGAAATATTGATATGGAAACTAAACCCTCACTCAGACATTCCATTGCACAGTGGGCAACCAAATATCAAGTGAAACACAATGCAGTTGATGTTTGGTAGAAAATTCTGATAGGAAATGGACATTCAGAGCTGCATTCAAGTACAGCAAACACCCTGCTTGACACCTGCAGAAGCGTTAAGTTTGACTTGAAATCAGGGATGTAATATGTTTATCTTGGCTGCAAAGGCTAGCTCCTGAAATATTTGAAAATGTATCCGCAACTCTGAATTAGATTCCATTGTCATCTCCCTCAAAATTGATGGCTTGTCGCTTTTCAAAAGCAGCAAGGACAGTGGTCAGTATTATGCCAACTGAATTTAACTCCTCCCACAGTTTTCCCACTGGCTCTCCGTTCTGGTTTGTCAAAGCCAACGAACTTTGACTTTCTCAATGACGTTGTTGCTGACCTTTTTAGTGGCAGAAAGTGGAGTAGTGACAGACAGTGGTTTAATTAGGGTGAAGCTGCGTTGTGTCACATGTGATGCTCTGGTGAAGTCCACAAAACTGTTTTCAGGTTATTATGGGTGTGACAAATGTACACAAAAGGGATTGTGGGATGGCTATCGGGTGGTATATCCGGAAATCACCAATCGAACAGTGCACTAACTGCACGGCCTCTATGCGCTGGCTTTCGCCTGTGGCTATAGAAAGTGGCTTGGTGTCTAATTTGTGAACAAAGAGAGCCTGCACTGGGAGTCACGCAATTATTTGACCCTGTGCTTTGCTTACTTGATATAATCTAGAACTTACCAATACCAGTCATTGTAATGCTATCATTAGATGTTAATCATATTTTAATTTGAATTACTTAGTAATTTCCAGTAATTACTGTGTAATTAGTGGCCAGCAATCTAAAGGTGTACCAAAAGGCAACAAGGTAATTTTGATGTTATTCCCATTTTAATTACTAAATTGTGGTACAAGTTCAAGCTACAAGCTTTATTGTTTAAAAATAAAGAGCTTGCGACATCTGTTGAACTTTTATTTCGCCTGTTTTGTATTTTCAGATGTGTGCATTCAGAAATTGCATGAAGTTGCTTTCATAAAGAAGTTGTATGCTAACATTTTTAGAATGATTTTTATAGAACATCCTCAACCATTTTGGGAACAATCAAAACAAAGCCGCTTAATTGTGTTGAGTACAAGAGGGCATAATGCTTTAGCTGCGTTGTAACTTAACGTTTTCAACAGGTGCACCCAGTATACTTTTAGAATGTTTGCAAAGAACGTTATCCAGGATCATTCTGGGAACTTAAAGAAAACTTCCCGTTCAGAACATTCTTGAGAACATAAGGGCAAAATGTTCTACTAATGTTGTTACTTAACATTTTAAGGAGATTTCCACCAAACATTTTCGGAATGTTTTTAGAGAACGTTATTCTAGATCATTCTGGGAACGTAAAGAAAACTTCCCGTTGGAAACATTTTCAGAACATTCTTAGAACAAAGATTTTCTAGCGGGACTCTGCCCCCTGATTCTAAATACAGACGATTTGCTTCGATGGCTTCTAAAGCCGTTCACATCAGCCACCACAGCAGCCACTACGACTTCTGAACCTCCTCCATCACCTCCTCTCTCCATTTTTCTTACAGACTGGATGGGTGGAGTCATGCCTCTGGTGCAGTACAGCGTCTCAAAGCAACCGGCTACCTACACATGCTCAAAACCAACATTTCTTTTTTAAAACACAGAATACACCGACATTGGCAAAATGACGTCGGTAATTTTCAGAAATTTTGATATCAGTAAATTTATGGTTTATTGCCCAGGCCAAGTATGTAAAGAATGTTTAGTTTTTTTTGTTTTCTTTAAATCCTCTGTTTGAGGTTAATATCTTGTGGGACTGTGTAATGAATAGCAGCATTGCATGGCCATAGATTTTATAGTAATATGTTTGTATAATAAATTGAGAATTATTTTCTTTTATGAAAAACAAAAAACAAGTGTGACTGATGTATGGAAAAAATGGTCTGTGAAATTAAAAGTGAGGTCATTATCAGCCTAAATAATGAAATGTCTGGCAGACTTTTACTCTGAAAGACAAACAACTCCTTACTGCCGCAAGAGCGCACAAGAAATACAAATGGAAAAAATAGGCATTCACAGCAATATCTTGCAGAGAGCACATATGGTGACCTTTACATTTCATATAGTGAGGCACTTTCTTTAAGATTTATTGATTTGAGTTCATGAGTGCAATATTGTTTTTTTTTCTTTTTTACTTCAACTATGTTTGTTCCCTTTTAAGAACAAATCCGTTATATTTACAAGGTTTCTCCAGACATTCAGTTTATACTTTTCTTGTTCATTCTTACAGGGATGTTCTCTTTCTAATGTTTCTATTAATCTATACAATTAAGTTAAAAATAAGCAATTAATACTAAATTTGTTTTGATTTAAGCCAGATGGAGTTCTGTTAAAGGTTATTTTGCAATGGAAATTAATACCTAAATATTAATCGTATCATGCGAGAGAGAGAGAGAGAGAGAGAGAGAGAGAGAGAGAGAGAGAGAGAGAGAGAGAGAGAACTCTGTGGTGATGTTTGGCTCGTTGTAGGCCATGTGTATGTATCCGGATTTTTACAAAAACAGATATTTCCTCTACATCAGGGTCGTCAAACTCAGGTCCTGAAGGGCCACAGCCCTGCATGTTTTCCATGTCTCCCTTAACAGAAAGGCCCAACACATATGCTCTAAGTTTACAAAAAAATCTTTGTTGACATGGACCTGCATATACACCTGGTTCAGAGCTACTCTGACCATGCCAAACCTGTAGGGGGCAGTGTAATGAGAAGCATCAAGCTGTGATAGCCTTGCAGAATCCTCAATCCTCTTCCGCCCTACCTAAGTTGCTGTGACCACAATGCCCTTTATATAAGAACTCTAGATTAATATTTGAATTGTGTGCACTTTTTTGTATGCTATGATTTTTCAGTTTTATGTTTTTGTTTTCATGAATATTTAATGGAAGAAAATGTGACGAAAACAACCTATATGATCATATTTCCTATAGAACAGGGGTTGTCCAAACATTTTTCACCAAGGTCCACATATGGAAAAATATACTGACAACCAGGCCACTCACTAGAGGTAAAGTATATAGTATATTGCCTCACCTGATTTATTCTGGTGGGGCCTGAATGTACAGTATATATATATAGTTTTTATATTACTATACAATCATTAAGTATGAAGTCAATACCTCCAATCTTTTTTTTTTAAATGGAGCAATAAAATAGGTTACATTAGTATGATTTAGAAAAAAAATAGACCTTCAAATGTGCATTTTAATGTATCGTGGACTTCTAAATACTAAATTGTAAAAATGTTGGACCAATTGATATTGACCAAACCAAGCACCAAACATGTTATGGAAGAAATATACTTATGTAAAAGCACATAACTTAACCAAGAGTATATCTATACACACACATACTGCTCAAAAAAATAAAGGGAACACTAACATAACATATCCCAGATCTGAATGAATGAAAGATTCCTATTAAATACTTTGTTCTTTACATAGTTGATTGTGCAACATAGTTGTGTTGACAACAAAATCACACAAAAATTACCAATGGAAATCCAATTTATTAATTTAAAGTGGAAAAACACACTACAGGCTGATCCGACTTTGATGCAATGTACTTAAAACAAGTCAAAATGAGGCTCAGTAGTGTGTGTGGCCTCCACGTGCCTGTATGACCTCCCTACAACGCCTGGGCATGATTCTGATGAGGGGGAGGTTCTCCTGAGGGACGGCCTCCCAGACCTGGATTAAAGCATCTGCCAACTCCTGGACAGTCTGTGGTGTTGGTGGATGGAGAGTCATGATGTCCTAGATGTGCTCAACTGGATTCAGGTCTGGGGAACGGGCGGGCCGGTCCAGAGCATCAATGCCTTCATCTTGCAGGAACTGCTGACACTCCAGCCACATGCGGTCTAGCATGGTCTTGCATTAGGAGGAACCCAGGGCCAACCGCACCAGCATCTGGTCTCACAAGGGGTCTGAGGATCTCATGTCGGTACCTAATGGCAGTCAGGCTACCTCTGGTGAGCACATGGAGGGCTGTGGGCCCCCCAGAGAAATGCCACCCCACACCATTACTGACCCACTGCCAAACTGGTCATGCTGGAGGATGTTGCTGCAGCAGAACGTTCTCCACGGCGGCTCCAGACTCTGTCACGTCTGTCACATGTGCTCAGTGTGAACCTGCTTTCATCTGTGAAGAGCACAGGGCACCAGTGGCCAATCTGCCAATCTTGGTGTTCTCTGGCAAATGCCAAACATCCTGCACGGTGTTGGGCTGTAAGCACAACCCCCACCTGTGGGTTTTGTGGCCTGCTGGAGGTCATTTTGCAGCTCTGGCAGCTCCTCCTGTTCCTCCTTGCACAAAGGTGGAGGTAGCGGTCCTGCTGCTGGGTTGTTGCCCTCCTGCGGCCTCCTCCACGTCTCCTGATGTACTGGCCAGTCTCCTGGTATGTCCTCCATGCTCTGGACACTACGCTGACAGACACAGCAAACCTTCTTGCCACAGCTCATTGATGTGCCATCCTGGATGAGCTGTACGACCTGAGCCACTTGTGTGGGGTGTGGACTCCGTGTCATGCTGCCACTCGAGTGAAGCACTGCCAGCATTCAGAAGTGACCAAAACATCAGCCAGAGAGCAGAGGAACTGAGAAGTGGACTGTGGTCACCACCTGCAGAACCACTCCTTTATTGGGGTGTCTTGCTAATTGCCTATAATTTCCACCTGTTGTCTGTTCCATTTGCACAACAACATGTGAAACTGATTGTCAATCAGTGTTGCTTCCTAAGTGGACAGTTTGATTTCCCAGAAGTGTGATTGACTTGGAGTTGCATTGTGTATATCATTCATCCATGCTGATCTTACAAGTCACTGGGTAGTGATCAATTCTTATTGTTCCCTTCCTGTACACTGTCCAATTACATATCGCTGCCAATCTGCTAGCCACCAATGTTAGGTCCAACACTAACTCCCTTCTGTTCCCACATCAACCCTGGTTTTGCTTCCATTATTCAGACATATTCGATTAACCTCCTCAAACAAGTCCTCTATTACCTTACCATTATAATCCACCCTCTCACTCCCCCACAGTGTGTTTTGTGCATTAAAATTCCCACACGAAAGGACATTACTCTCACTGTGTCCCTCTATTCGTTCAAGGTCACTTAACTGTAATCTTTTACATGGGTTATAAAAATGTATTACAATCACCTTCTTATTATTCCCCCATGCTTCTATTGCAATATCCTGCTCTGTCCCAACACCTAACACAATTTAAGGTATCCCTAACATGACACACCCTGTTTCCTATCCCTTCTCGTAAACACATAACCATGAATCTCAAAATCCAAATTAGGCTTCAGCCAAGTCTCCTGTATACATACAATATCAGATTTCTCTTCCCTTGTTACAATGAACATTTGCAATGAACATCCTGCCCATTTGCAATTAAGCTCCCTGCATTCCAGTGCAGAAGTAGCATTATTAATGTTATCATCCACATACTGACTGCTGGCTGCTTGACTTTCCCCTTCCAGTTCATCTCTCACTTCCTCCTACGCCAAGCCTTCCATGTCAAGGTGCTGTACTGCAGCTTTGACCCTAACCTGTATTCTTGCCATTTTTGATTTAAGACTTGCTGTTGCATTTACTAACCCTGCTACAAAAGTCAACAGGTTCTTCTAACCTTCCCAGGCCTTCCTCTTTTCTCTTCTTTCAGTTGCTTCCATTTGCTCTTTATTATTCTCACTACTTTTATGTTGCTTTTCCTGTACTACAATCCTTACTGCCTCGGTGCATAACACTTCTTGTTTCCTTTTCATCTGCTGTACCTCCACCTCTCTTTTCATCACCTCACACCCCCAGGCTATGCGATGATTCCCTCCAGTTATAATGCTTCACTCTTGTGCACATTCTCTATAGTCGTGTTCCCCACCGGACCACAGACACCTTGCCTTTCTTTTACACCCTTTAGCGATATGATCATACTCCTGACAGTTAAAACGCCTCATTGGCTTTGGTACAAACTCACCCTGTATCTCATAAATCCATAGTGCAGCGCCTCTGGGAAAGAGTCCACTTCAAACTCCACTAGCACACTCTCAGTCTCTTTCTTTTCTGCTGCCCTCGTCAGCCTTTTCATGCTTTTAACTATTTTCTGTATTGCTCGCATTTAATCCCTCTACCAGTTTTTTTTCTATTTTATCAACGATTCCATTACTCCCTTGATTCCAGCCTTCTGCTCTCCTACCTTCACCTCCTCACCTGCTGTTCACTAACACAGCCAACCAGCAGGTCTCCATCCCCACACAACACGAGCATATTTCACCTCTCCAATCTGCTCTGTCAGTATTCTTGTCAGTTTCAACGCATCCATTTTCATTACACCTCCCTCTGCATCAAACCTCACCACAACATTCATCACATCATCTTTCCGTTCTTGTTATCTCTCTCTCTCTCTCTCTCTCTCTCTCTCTCTCTCTCTCTCTCTCTCTCTCCCTCCCAGTTCCCACGCAGTCACTGCCCCTTTTCCTGCCTGTACTGTCCATACTCTTCTACCTTTTTCTCCCCCTTTTCACCCGGCTCGGTCCCACTCACCTCCTCTCCGTCTCTTTCCCTCTCACTGTCCACTTCTCCACCCTCGGCAGAGATTATTTGGACCGGAGCATAACCCACCTTCTCCCTGCTTCCTGTCTTCTTTCCTACTATCTGTGGAGAATTAATACTTTCTATTAATTCTTAGTACATTGTATTAGGAGAATTATTTCTTTATGTGTTATCATTGCTTCATGCCGCTTTGTGTTTAACACTGCTCTCGGCTCCAAGGCCGCAGCCTGTATTCCGAAGAGAATACTTCCCGACGTCTCGGCCATGTACACAGTATTCAGTAAACATTCCCACCTTCTGTGCTCACACAGAAGATCCACTCTCACTTGCCTGTGTTCCAGCTCTAACCAGTTTTGATTGTAGCACTTCAATGTAGTTTCTTTATGAAAATGTAAATGCCTACTTTAAGCTTGTCAATAAAACTGGGCAGAGAAGAGAAGAAAGCTCGCAGATCTATGAACGAACTGACGAGGTGAATTCATCTGTCTGCCCTTGCACAAGAATTCTTTGTTTGACTGTGTTATTTCTCCCGTATACTGGCGGTTGTCTCTCTTCTCTCATTCCCTCAGGAGTTTGAACCTGACAGCTTTCCTTTGAGATTTTACTGACACAAACTCAATCATAATTTAAACACTCTTCTGCTGCTACCTTCAGGGCCATTCTCACTCCTGCTCTTCCCCCTACGCTCCAAAACAAACCACATCCTCCAAGCCCTATGCAGCATCATCAGGGTATTTTAGTCAATCCCAATTAAGGTAGATCCTCCCTTTGATCCTCCCACAGTCAGGCAACTCTGCGTGCGCGCCATTTTTTTTCACCTCGCTACTGCTGCATGTAAACAAACATGGCGAAGATACGAGCAAAACATGCCAGATGCACCATTATTAATTGCATCAATGAGCAGAGGAGTCTATTTTTGCTGCCTCCATCTGAGCATGTGAGGACCCAGTGGATTATTTTTTTATAATGGGAATCGACAAACAAGACTTCCCAAAGTTTTGTACACTGCTCAAAAAAAATAAAGGGAACAGTACAATAACGCATCCTAGATCTCAATTAATGAAATATTGCCGTTGAAAGTCTTTATTCAATATATAGTAGAGTCATGTTGAGAATAAAATAATAAAGATCAATGTAAATCTAAATTATTATCCCATGCAGGTCTTGATTTAGAATCATACTCAAAATAAAAGTGGAGAATCACATTGCAGGCTGATCCAACGTCAGTGAAAAATTCCTCCAGACCACTCAAAATGAGGCTCAGTAGTGTGTGTGGCCTCCACCTGCCTGTATGACCTCCCTACAATGCCTGGGCATGATTCTGATGAGGGGGAGGTTCTCCTAAGGGATGGCCTCCCAGACTGGGACCACAGCATCAGGAACTCCTGGACAGTCTGTGGTCAACGTGTGGTTGGTGGATGAAATGTCACGGCTGGGCGCCGGCGCGTGGAGTGTCCTGAACCCAACAGCAGACCTCAAGCAGGAAGTTGTTTGCAAACAGTAAATGTTTTATTGAGGAAACAGGGAAAGGGGAGCTGGAACGGTGACGGGACCCGGGGAACTCCGGGGAGCCTCTTGGAACCGGGACGGGACCCGGGGGAATCTCTGGGGGGGCCTCTTGGAACCGGGACGGGACCCGGGGGAATCTCTGGGGGGGCCTCTTGGAACCGGGACGGGACCCGGGGGAATCTCTGGGGGGGCCTCCTGGAACCGGGACGGGACCCGGGGGAATCTCTGGGGGGGGCCTCCTGGAACCGGGACGGGACCCGGACGGGGAACTTCTTGGAACCGGGACGGGAAACTTCTTGGAACCGGGACGGGACCCGGACGGGGAACTTCTTGGGACGGAACCGGGCGTCGGAACAGGAACGGGAACCACCCCGGGGAGGACACTCACTCCCCAGGGAGGACAACACCGACTCACCTGCGGCAGCAAGCCAACAGGAGACCCGGGGGACCTCTCCACACGGTCTGAAGACTAGGCAATCCTCTGGCACCGGACCCTCCTCACTGCAGGGCTTAAGACTGCTTGACAATCAATTAGCTGATTGCCTGCAGGAGTGCCAGAGAGGATCCGGTGCTGGAGCGAGGTGTGTGACTCCTGACATGAAACCAGACATGATGTCCAGACGTCCTCCATTGGACTGAGTTCTGGGGGACCCCACATGGAAAAAACCTATATGAGGATATATGCACATATATGAAACCTATATGCAGCATATATTCTGCATAAATGCTGCATATATGGAAAATGGTTTGTCGTGTATATGTGCATATATGTACATACATGTGCGCACATGTACATATATGCACATATATGCACATATATGCACATGTATGTACATATATGCGCATACGCATACATATAAGTACATATATGTGTGTGTGTATGTGTGTATATGTGCATATATGTACATATATGTACATATATGTACATAAAATATAGGAAAACGGCCAATTTTATATATGTCACATATATTCAAAACCTATACTAAAACATATATGTTTATATAGGTTTTTTCCATGTGGGACAAGCGGGCCAGTCCAGAACAAGAACACCTTCATCATGAAGAACTGTTCAGCCACAACAGTCCCTAGTCTTCTAGATTTAACAGGGAGCCAATGACGAGAGGTTAGTATTGGAGTGCCATCAGGAAGTTGATGATGATCTGAAAAACACTGACAAGGTGCATGTAGACAGGTTTCAAAAGACAAAAAATATTGACCACTCTACTTCTATGATGTCTTCCATTCGATTGATCATCTTACTTCTGGGAGTATAACATCAAAAACATAACCGATGAGTCTCTGGTCTCTCTTCTTGATTCCTGTGACCTCCTCCATCTCTTCCAGTAGCTCCAACATCTGTTACAATACAGAGGAATGAAAGTAAACAAATCAAGCTTATGTTACGTAAAAACTCTCAAACTTGATTGAAGAGATTTTTTATGACCTGCTGGTCACTGAAACATCTTCATGATGACGTGCTGCTGGAGGGCAGGTGATGCAGACGACATCTTCCAGAGGTTCATTCTGCCTGAACGACCCTCGAGTCCATGAGGTCATCATGAAGCTCTGAAGCCAAAGAGCAAAGAGAGAAGAGAGAACAGATATTAGCACAAGAGAGTAGAATCACTAACAGCACAGTTTGTTTCACTCACCTTGATCTCGTCTCTGGAAAACACAGTGAGGATCCTCCTCCTCCTTCAACAGCCTCAATGATCCTGCAGAGAAAAATATGTTGTGGAAACCAATGAAAAGACGCAGCAGAAAAGTTCCACTTTGATTAAAGTCAGAACTGTCTGGGAATTATTGTTTCTGTGATTTAAACAATATTAATCACCAACTGTGGACAAGATGCAGAATCAGTTGATATTTAACTTTGACAATGTGATCATCAAACTAGTGTTGATGATTGAACCTTTATGAAAGTAGTGACCTCATATAAAGACATTGAACTCCTGTTGATGATTAAACCTTTATGAAAGTAGTGACCTCATATAAAGACACAACATCAACACAAAGAGTGTAGAATAAATGTCTCACCAAGTGGTTCAGTCATTTCTGCCATACGACACACATCTATTGAATAACTGTATTAACTATTGTTGTAGTAACTTGTGCTCTCATTCATGGTGTCACATCCACAGCTGGATGACTCGTCCAGATATTTGTGGGATTTTAAGGCACAACCAACATGCAGCAGCCTTTACAAAGTTTGAACTGCATCAATTCCAGCATTTCTGTGTCTGGATAAAAAAAATCCTGCAAAACAAGAGATGTATTCACATGATTTTTGTTTAATTTCATTTCAAATAGAAGATTGCTTCTGAAAAAAGAACAAGTCAATCATCATCATTTATATTTGTTAGAACTTTCTGTTCACTTTATTGTGTTGATTTCACTGCAGTGTTTACATTATTAACTTTTTATACTTCTCTTAACTTATATCCATAGCCTGTATATCTGTTAGCTCAATTGTTCCTATTTTAGTGTGTGGAATTCTTTTTTAAATGCAGGTGTGAAGAGAAATGCAATTTCAGTTCTCTATATGTGTGGCACAGACATAAACATTTAACTGTATTGACAAACATCTAAATGATTCTTTGCATATGTGAAGGCGACGGGAGGAAACAGGGAAAGAGAATCAGAAGATGAATTCCTTGACACTTTCCAGCACCTGGTTGCACACGATTAAATAGAATGAGAAATAGTCTGGATTCCTTCAGGTGGGAAAAGAAGTCAGAGAAAGAAAAAGCCTGTTCCCTATGTCTGATGCAAACCTTCACAGAAAAGACTAAAAACACAAACACAAAAAACACAGCAGCAAGCTCGTTGTATACATCCATTAATACAGTATGACATGATTTCTGGTGCAGTTCAATGTTGGCACATTCGTCTCTAAACACACCAAAAGTTACTGGAGAAAGTTTTCACAAGGCAAGAAATGACACTTAATACACCAAAACAAGGAACGAGGATAGAAAGAGCAACTTAAACGTTCATTGCTCCTAACTTAACCACAAAACTCCTCCTACTCTCATTAACACTGATTAAACTACTGCTTCTTATTAGAGCAGGATGATCGCTTCTATATAGTCAACAAGGCAAATCTTTATCTAATGAGAAGACAATCCTCCACTACTGAGAAACGAAAGACGCTAAAAAGAAACGATAAATGTGCCTCTTTTCCGCCAATGACTTCTTTCTTGCGTCATTTCCGGCGGTTGGGTCCCGCTCCGTCACTTCCCAAGTGTTCATGTTGTCTACGTATGTCCTGCATGTTTGGTTGGAACATAACTTACTGTGGGTCGGCCTCCGTAAACGTAATTCCCTACGTTTTCGGTCTTGCACATCACTTCCTGTATGTCACTTCCTGTATGTCGCTTCTGTTAACGTCACTTCCTGTGCGTCATTCCCGGTCATGCTTAGGCCTTGCACCATTTCAAGATGGCAGTGACTAGTAAACGAGTATGGCGGTGCCCGCAATACCGCCATCTTGGATTTCCCCACTGACATCTCTTGGAAAAGTAGACTTCTGTGACACCAGCAGGTGATCCTGCAATTGGAGGGCGGAGCAGAGCATTTAACTATTGTTTCAAGTGAAATTTTCCCTCTGTTGAAGTCTGACACTGAAGCAAATCAGCATCTCCAAGTCAAATCTGGTGTTTTGTGTGGATGTGCAGCTTTATGCTTTTTGTGTCTTTAAAACCAAGTCTTCAGTCCTCCTCCTCTTCAGCGCTGCCTTTTTTCCCCACATGTCTCCATCTGTGAAGTCAGAAAAATTTGGAGGCTTCACGGAGCGATTATGTCCGCGTGAACAGGGTCACACGGAGGGGCGTGGTGACTCAAATGATGTCATTTGGCTGCACAGGGGCCGTTTGGAGCTCGCGGACACCTCAAGCATAAAACAGCCTTAAGTTCGCTGACAGCACTTCACGGAGATTGAAAAAAACAATACTTTTGTAGAAAACAAGTTGGTTGGAGAACACAAAAAGAGTTCACGTTTATTAAAACCTGAAATCATGGCTCCAGTATGGACCTAGTGGATAACAGTTATTTTGTCAATGAGTTTATCAGTTCTGGGAAATTGTCCACATTTTACACTTAGCAGAAGTTATGCAACTCCATAGAGGCCACTCTTAAGCCCTGCAGTGGTGACAGAACACCGAGTTCTCACCCGAGTCACCAGCTTTACTGGTGCGCTCCACGGCTCCCAGCTTCCTCAGCCAACCACCTCCCAGTACAGCGCTCCTCCCTGTTGCGGTCCTCTCACCCGTGCACTCTGCACTCCAGAGTCTCCAATCTTGCAATTTAAATAAGCTTTTGTTAATTGCACTTGCTCTGCCTCCTGGTCTGCTTCTGGGCTCACAACACTGCACACCGGCTCCCAGACGTAACACTTCCATAGTATTATCTCTGTACAATGTCAGAGGTCAAAAACGGAAGACAAAAACACACAAGCTGTAACGTAAATTAAAGTAGATTTATTTTAAAAGCTGTTCTGCCATGGTTGTGCATTGGAGTTTGAAAATGCTTTTAGGCAAGGATAATTCATTTGTCCAAAGAGAAAATCTGCTGAAGGACGCTCATGTGGATGTTATTGATCGGAGCGACTTTCAGTGACGACTGTTCATGTTCCCTTGTGTTCAATGAATGCACCACTGTGGACTGCACAGGGTTTTAGCATCGCCTCCAGAGCTGATTTTACATCGACTCATCCACTGACATGTCACCATGTAATACTGATGACATGTTCATATTCATAAATCTATGGGGCACAGCGGTCATTGGGGCATGATCATTGCATACTTCTGATGTGTTGTTATGGATTATTTTATGCTTCATATTAATGCTTATTCATCATGTGCATGAACTACTTGTTTTGTCATGTGAAGCAGAGCCCTGGTGCCACAGGCGGTCCCGGGATATCACATTGTCATACAGTCTCTGTCAGGGTTTGTGAGCTCAATTGCACGGCAGGCAAGAAGCTCAGTTCAAAAAGTGTTTTATTTTCAAAAACACAGCAGAAGCAAAGTCAGGCAGTCCAAGATCAAAAACCAGAGCAGGCGATTGAGGAGAAAATCCAGGAGGCGAAGTCGGGCGGGCAGGCAGAAGGTCAAAACACACGAAAGGCAACACGAGGGGAAAAGGCGGGTACGAATGGTGGAGGAACTCAGACAACTGGAGCTGGAAGAGAGGGAGCTAAATACACACTAATGACAACGACAAACAGCTGTGATCAGGGAGGAGGAAGCAGGAGTGCACAGGGGCGGAGCTAAGGGAACACAGGAGGGGAGGAGAGAAGGCAGGATCATGACAGTCTCACAATCCAATCCAACTTTATTTGTATAGCACATTTAAAACAACATCCAAGGTTGAACAAAGTGCTTCACAGTAAAAAGTAGCAATAAAAC
This sequence comes from Blennius ocellaris, assembly GCF_963422515.1. NCBI lineage: Eukaryota > Metazoa > Chordata > Actinopteri > Blenniiformes > Blenniidae > Blennius > Blennius ocellaris. The sequence goes on along the minus strand of NC_137656.1, from coordinate 25,963,183 downwards.
AGTCAAACAAAAAGGGCAACAATGAGTAAAAACAGGGTAACAGTAAGTAAAGAATCACAGTAAACAGTGACAAAAAAAAACCAGGGTAAAAAAACAATGTCACAGCATCCCAGTGTTCAAATACTGTTAAAAGCCAGCATGTACATGTGTGTCTTGAGTTGACACTTGAAGGACTCAAGAGACCATGTAGTTCGAATGTGGAGAGGCAAACGGTTCAATCTTGGTACAACAAGAACCATCTGATTTGCTGACCTTTGTAATAAAACAGGAGTGTGAACATGTAAAAGATCGGATAAGTAAGACGGTGCCAACACATTTAATACCTTAAAAACCAATACTAAAGTCTTAAAAACAATTCTAAAGAAGACCGGACGCCAGTGGAGTGAGGCTAAGACTGGGGTGATGTAGTCCCGTTTCTTAGTCCCTGTTAAGAGTCGGGCAGCAGCATTTTGTCGGAGCTGGAGAGACGAGAGGCGGCTGGTCGAGACCAATGTAGAGGGAGTTGCAGTCGTCCAGTCTCCATGTGATCAAAGCATGAATGACTCTCTGAAAGTCCTTACGTGTGAGATAGGGCTTCACTTTGGCCAACAGCCTCAACTGAAAGAAACCAGTTTTTAAAACAGATTTGATTTGTTTTTCTAGTTTAAAGCCACTATCCAGAGTCACTCCCAGAGTTTTTTGAGAAGTGTCAATTACAAGATTGCAGAGGGTCGAGAGCACTGGTGCAGTCAGCTAGTTAATCTGGCTGGTTAAAGACAATAATCTCAGTTTTTGATTGGTTGAGGCAAAGAAAGTTAATTTCCAGCCAAGATTTAAGATCCTCTCGGCCAGGCCTATTCAACTGGCGGCCCACGGGCCACCTCTGGCCCGCGGATGACATCAGGCTGGCCCGCAGATCAGTTCTGTTTACTTTTTTTTTTTTTTTTTTTTAAAAGAAAGACATTTTTAAATACATTACAGTCATTCCAATTTGCTTTTATAGAGAAAATAGAAAAGTCCAACATATCCACATGAGCAAGCAGGTGTGTTTGCGACTGTGGAAAAGAAAAACTCCCCCAACAAGGAGAAACTTTGTAGAAACCAGAGTCAGAGGTGGAGGCATTCTGCAGCAACAGAGCAAAAACCAAAATAATCACAACAATTATAACAACAGCAAAAACAAAAGGACATAAAACAAAGAAAAAATAAAAATAAAAAAAAGGAAAAGAGAAAAACAGAACGAAACAAAAAACCAAAAAAAATAAAAAGCTGTGGTATTAAATCTGTTCGATAAACAGCTTTTGTTGTCAGATGCTCAACATTTTCAGCTACTGAGTGACATGAAATCCATTGGCAAGTTCAGCTAATCTTTCAATTCTGATCATCTGTTTGCTCTCTTCTGTGGATTGCTTGAAAGAAAGGGATTTGTATTACAAGTAGAGATGTCAGAATTTACTAAATTATACAGAAAGACATACATAATCTTTCAGATGTTTCAAATATGTGTTTATGGGGCTGAAACAGCCTTTGTTCCAAAACAAAAACAGTATGATGTGTATAAAGTCAGTGATTTGTACTTTTTTGCCATGTACCAAAATAAAACACTTTTGAATGTGGCAGAGCGTCGTGTCAGGTTGAGATCAGGAATAATAGCTCAGGGAATTGTCCGGCCCCCGGGGCCTTAGCTTTCTGAAAATGTGGCCCTCCCAAAAATATAGTTGAACAGTCCTGCTATAGGCAGTGATGTGACCTCTCAAAGTAAGGTCACATCACTGCCAAACAAACTGCTTACCGATGAGCAAATGTCAGGAGAATTTCCTTGTAAAAAAAAAACCTCAGCAAGACAGAATACACAGGAATCAGATTGAGAGCAATTTTTTTTTTTTAATTGACAAAATTAGATTTTTTTTTTTTTTGCAAGGATGTCCAGGAGTTTGTCGAACTCTGCAGTCAGACAGCACCTTCTAAAAGGCTGAATTATTTTGAGTCTGCATTGAAGATCGCCAAAAGTAGCACAGAGGTTCCAACAGTGCTGAAACAGGTCATCCTTGAACACAGACTGCACAATTACACATCATTCTTTATGAGCCCAAACAAGATTCCTCTAACAGCGGATCAGTAGACTTCTCTGCTTCCTGGTCAATAGTGCAGCAAGTAGATTTTTTTCATTACTTTTCCAATATTCAAACATTATGTCACCCAAATAAATTGCTTCACACAAAAGAGGAATGTTTGCACCAAATCCATTATTTATATTTAGTGCTTTAAGTCAGCTGTTATGCACTTTTAAATACTACCCATCATCGTACCAGGACTTTTTTCTAGCATACGGCACGTACCGGAACTTTTCAAAATGTTTGTATTATAGCTGCTACTTTTTTTACACACTTTGATCCCAGCAGCTTAAACAAAGTGTCAGGGATCGGAGGTGGTGTGCAGATGGACCCAAGCGCAGACTTCAAGGAGTTCCATTAAAACCAGGTTTATTGCAGTCTGGGGAACACGAGGAGACAGAAGGGCGACGAGAGGAGAGACAAGGAGAGAAGATGACGAGACTTGGTGACGAGATGAACCAGCAAAGACAACTGAGGGAGAAGGTTTAAATACACAAGTAAGGGAAGCACAGTGATGGGTTCAGATAAATTCCATAAGTCTGCACTCCGGGGCTGACCAATCGTATTCAAAGGAAGATCTCCTCTCCTCAGAATCACAATCAGCAAATACATTATGATCAGAGATAAAACCCTCAGTGTTTGTGTATTTTTGCAGTAATTCCCTTGCCCTCCCTCTCTTTCCCTTCAGTCCAGTCCGTCGCCCCACCACAGAAGTAGTGTTTGAAACTTGTTTTTATCTGTAAAAAAAAGAAAGAAAGAAAAACACATTGAAATGCATGCCCTGTCACAACATGGACACACATGCTTATGCTTATGCTTATTACAAATGTATTTTTTCTTTTCTATTGATCCACTCTATTGATTGGAGACTCGATCACCAGGCAAGTCAGAATGAGAAAGACTGAAAATCTCCCTGTGGCTGACAAAACAGTGCAGGAGCTGACAGCGATGTTGCCCACTGTTTGGTCTCCACATCCCAGCCGCACCGTCATCCGAACAGGCTCCTCCCACATACTGCGGAGGAAGACTGGTTCTGAGGTCCTGAAAAATGATTTTTCACCCTTTTCATTTCAGGCCCACTTCCAACCCTGGTAAAAGGAATTGAATCTTTCTTGAGGCTTTTAGCTCTGAACACGTGGCTGACTTCAATATGCTTCTCCAATGGGATAAAGTACATAGACAACTACAACCTGTTCTGGAACTGTACGGACCGCTTCAAACTGGACGGACTCATCTGAAGATCACTGGATCCAGACTTCTCGGGCCAACGTACATCACACCCTCAGAATAACACACCCAAACAGGAGCATGACGATAGCCACCAAGGACACTGGCGCTAACCGACTCAGCCTCCACCCCTCCCCTCTCCGGTGTTCCTGCGGCCAAGATCAGCCAGGGAACCAGAAGGACATTTCTTCCCCAGTCCAACACCCAGCAACACCCCCCCGCTATCCCCAACCACACCTATGAGGGAGCTTGTCAGAGCAGTGGCTTGAATCTCAGTCATTTGGAGCAGCTATTAAACACAAGCGGTCATAGGCAGCATCCATCAGAGGTGGACCAGAGATGAGAGAGAGACCCCCTGCTGCCTTGTTTCACATTGTGGTGATCTGAAGTAGCCGGCAGCGTGGTCTAAAGCCTCTCAGTGAGAACAATCATACAGTTACACTATCTAATCTGACAACAGTTGTGTGTCAGCCTCAGTGTGAACCCAGTGGGATTCATAACACACTTCAATTTGGTTTTCTTAATGTTAAGTCTCTGTCAGGCAAATCCCTTTTAATTAATGATCTAATCACTGAGGAAAAAATTGATTTCATGTTTTTAACAGAAGCTTGGTTAAATGAAAACATCTGTCGGAAGGCGGGCTTATGACATTTTAATGAGTGCATCACTCAAAGCCGTCATCTATGAAGCAGTGCTTTAACTGTGTGGGTTATTTGTTTTCAGAAATACTGAAAACCGTGTTTCTGAAGACCATATCTGGCCGTGTCTGACACGGTGTCCCTGGTGAGTTTGAGCTCTGGGCAGCTAAATTAGAGCTGAATTAGATCTTGATATGTCATGATATAAGTGATGTGGTTCTTATTATGTGCATTAAATGAAGCACATATCCGATTTTATTCTGCTTTATTATAATGCAGTGGCTTTCTGAGATGTGGTTTAATTTCAGATGAACTAGTTCCAGACTTTAAACCACTTAGTGAGATTGCTCTGAAAACCTGGGCTGGAATGTTCCAATGTGCACACACACGCACGCACACACACACACACACACACACACACACACACACACACACACACACACACACACACACACACGCACACACACACACCATTTAAGGGCCCCAGACTAGATGCTTTTAAACAAAGTCTAAAAACGTATCTTCAAAAAAGAAGTCTTCTATGGTATTGTTATTATCTTAGTCTCTTCATGTCATTGATGTAGTCAAGGTAATCCATTTTCACCATGCACCATGGGGCCTAGAGCTTTTGCAGTAATCTGAAGTTAAACCTCTGGCCAAGTCTAATTTAAAGGTTGATTTAAAACTGAATACGCTTTAGTCTCGCTTCTTGAAAGGACGTTCTTTAACTCAACAAGTCTGAGACTATTTTAATCCATGTCTGAAGAAGCCATTTCAGTAAGTCCTGGTTTAAAATGTGATTGAGTCTAGAACTAGGCTTAATCCCTCAGTGTGAAAGCAGGCCCATAGGCGTAGGTTGCTTCACTTGTTTTCTTTTCCACAAGTGGGCAGAACTTCACTGATATACAGCTTCTCAGATATTGTTTGGTTTCTAGATTTCGTCCAAAGAGCTTATGGGCTGCACAGTGATGGCCTGGCTAGTCCCTCAAGGAGACTCGGGTTCAGGTCCAGTACAACCACTACTTTGACTCAACCTGCTTCTTTGCAGAATCCAAAGGTATGCATTATAGTTTCCACAACACGAGACAGAATTCTGCTCCGTAGCGTTTTCTTATTGCTCGCCATCAAGAAAACACAAAACTACTGGAGGTTTTTCAAATTTATTTGTTCAACCTAATATAGGTTGCATGATCTCCCAAAAAATTTTTTGAAGGTGTCACATATAATCTATAACATTTTGTATGTAAGTTTTCATCCCTGTTAATGTTGCGTTATTAATTCATGTGAGCCTGACTGCAAGCTTTCGTGGCTTTAATGAATTTTGATTTTTCCTTTCAGCACCTTAAACACACCTTCACTTCCTCGTTATGTCATTCTCCCACGTGACTTATAATATTGTGAGATTACACCACATCTCCACAATCTACAATCAGTCGGGTGGAATTCCAATTGATTTATCAGATTTTAGAGGATTGTTCTGCCCCTTTAACTGGAAGGTTTAAACAGTCATGTTTCTATTAATAAAACGTAATATACATCCTACCCCTTTTCAGGCACGATAATCAGATATATGAGGCGTGTGTGTGTGTGTGTGTGTGTGTGTGTGTGTGTGTGTGTGTGTGTGTGTGTGTGTGTGTGTGTGTGTGTGTGTGTGTGTGTGTGTGTGTGTGTGTGTGTGTGTGTGTGTGTGTGTGTGTGATTAAACCCTGGTGATGATAATGTTGATGATGATGATGATGGGGGCGTGATGAAGATGAACCAAATGAATGGAGGGTGTGGTCCAGCAGTCCAGTGGTTGATGGTTGAGGGAGGGAGTTGCACACTCTGGCTGGACGATCTGTTGAGGGATCAGATGTTGTGGGTTGGATCTATTCTTGGGATATTTGGACGCATTATTGGATGGAGAGTCACGATGGCATTTATTGTCAGATTATTTTAAAAGCATTTGAAAGGAAGTGGGTGGAAGGGTCATTCGGAGGTCATAAGATCTTTTTTATTCTTATTCTTACTTTTTTTAGTTTATGCTTCATCATGAAGGCAGAAATCATAGCCGTTCATCATTGAAACCTTCTAAAAAAATATTCACATTAATGCCAATTCTTACGTACATGGCACCTTTTGACTTCTATTCATCTTCTGTATTTAATTCAACTCTTGGCAAACCTGGTCCAAAGTCGATCTTCTATCCCCTGGTTATGATTCAAAAGTATGAAACTCTATTACCATCTGCCTCGTCACTGAACAATGCGTGTGATATTTGGCCTTCATCTTTGTCAACCCAAGAGAAGAATCGAAAGCTTTTGAATCTAACTGAAAAATACAGTTTTTTCTTTGCCTCGACATTCTTCTAATCCAGCAAGGCCTCATGACTGTAACGAGAGTGTCCTCTTAAGTCCCGTTTCCACCGCACGAAAACTGTTGGAATGGACCGGTATAGTCCGTTACGGTTCGGGTTTCCATCGCAAGAATTTGTGATTTTCCAGCAACAACTGATCCAAAGGCGGTCACCTTTCCGCTACGCTTCCATCAGGGGACTCAGGACCATGGAATGGGTCTGAGTTTGAGGAGCCGTCTGCTGACGCATGGGCTCAGCTCTGTGCCGTGGCCAGCCGGGGCAGGCTCGGGTGCGGGCAAGTCGCCGGAGCGCTCGCTCTCTCAGGACCAATCCGGAAGTTGCAGCTGCAACTTTATGGCTGCAAAAAATTTAAGTTAACTAAACAGTTAGTGCAAAGTGGAGGATGTAAACAACAACAACAGAGGATTCATAAGATCCAGATGGCTGAGCCTGGCTGAGACGACCGTTGTAACGTCATATATCTGTGGAGCTCTAACCTATTTACTGCACTGGAAATGGGCACCAGATTTGGCTCCGGTTACGCTTTGCCGTACCGCTCCGTCCACTTGCACAAGTGTCCATCAAATGTGGCATATACCAAGGTGATGCTCTGTCCCCACTGCTGTTCTGCATAGGTCTGAACCCCCTAAGCCAAATAATCAACAAGACTGGCTGTGTGGGGCCACGGTCAGTCACCTCCTCTACATGGATGACATCAAGCTGTACGCCAAGAGCGAACGGGACATAGACTCCCTGATCTACAGCAATGACATTGGGATTTCATTTGGGCTAGAGAAATGTAGTAGGATGGTGACAAAGCGAGGCAAGGTAGTCCACACTGAAGGGGTCTTACTCCCAGAAGGAACAATAGCAGACATTGAGGACCGATACAATACCTCCAGCAAGTGAGGCAAGTGCTAAGAAGCCAGCTCAATGGCAAGAACAAGTCCAGGGCAATAAACAGCTACGCCCTGCCAGTGATCAGGTACCCTGCGGGTATAATAAGGTGGCCAAAGGAGGAGATACAGACCACAGATGTTAAAACACGAACGCTCCTCACCATGCATGGTGGGTTCCATCCCAAATCCAGACCCTTGCGACTGTATGCTAGCCGTAAGGAAGGAGGCCGAGGACTAGTGAGCGTGAGAGCCACTATCCAGGATGAAACATCCAAGCTCCATACGTACATCAAGGACAGGGCTCCAACGGACGACATACTCAACGAAAGTCTCAGACAATGGCGAGATGAAGAGGTGCTGGAAGAGGGACCATCATGGGAGGACAAGCCCCTACATGGGATGTACCACCGGAACTTAACTGAAGTGGCTGATCTCAAGAAGTCCTACCAATGGCTAGAGAGGGCTGGCCTACAGGACAGCACAGAGGCCCTCATCCTGGCTGCACAGGAGCAGGCTCTGAGCACCAGAGCCATAGAAGCCCAGATCTCCCACACCAGACAAGACCCAAGGTGTAGACTGTGCAAAGAGGCACCTGAGACAATCCAGCACATAACTGCAGGGTGCAAGATGCTGGCTGGGAAAGCATACATGGAAGCCATAACCAAGTGGCTGGCATAGTGTACCCAAACATCTGTGCGGAGTATGGGCTGGAAACCCCAAGGTCACAGTGGGAGACCCCCCAAAGGTGGTGGAGAATGACCGAGCAAAGATCCTGTGGGACTTCCAGATACAGACAGACAGGATGGTAATGGCAAACCAACCAGACATCGTGGTGGTTGATAAAGGGCAGAGGAAAGCCGTGGTGGTGGATGTAGCAATACCAAGTGATGGTAACATCAGAAAGAAGGAACATGAGAAACTTGAGAAACACCAAGAGCTGGAGAGGGCTTGGAAGGTGAAGGTGACAGTAGTGCCCGTGGTAATCGGAGCACTCGGGGCAGTAACCCCCAAACTGGAGGAGTGGCTACAGCAGATCCCTGGAACAACCTCGGACATCTCAGTCCAGAAAAGTGCAGTACTTGGAACAGCAAAGATACTGCGCAGGACCCTCAAGCTCCCAGGCCTCTGGTAGAGGACCCGAGCTTGGAATAGAAAAACAGGTGACCGCCCGCGGAGGGCGAGAGGGGAACATAAAACCACACATATAAACCACATCAGAGCCATCTTGGATGAGGACCCAACTCATTCATTAGCCGGTGGATGTTCGAGGTCATTACACCCACTCACACTGATCCTCCAAGATCACCTGGTGGACACTCGTGGTCCACACACACACACACACACACACACACACACACACACACACACACACACACACGCACACACACACACACACACACACACACACACACACACACACACACACACACACACACACACACACTTTCTTTTTACATAGTGTTTGCTGTTTTGTAGATTAGATCTCCGTGTTAGATGACGTTTGCTACTTGGATGTGTTGATTTATGAGATGATTTCCGAATTATTAGCTAAATTAGCCTATTAGCTGAATTGATCGATTCCTGGTAATTATTGTGTATTTATTGTTGACAATCCACTGGTTTGTAACAGTCTGTGCTCAAATCTCACACCTTCCCTTTTATTTAAGATTGTTGTATTTACAGACAAATATTAACTAACTTAAATAAACCTGTTTATAAACGAGACTGAAATTTTCGTATTAGCTATTTCCAGTTTAGCTGGGAGTGCCCCATTTAATTATTAATTAATTAACAACCAATTTATTCAAATAAATAATTTTTGATAATTTATTAACTTTAAAGTAATTACTCAATTACTTTAGGAGTTGTTTATGAGTAAATGACATTTACTTACATTAATAAGATAAATGTTTCACAAATTATTTCCAATGATTTATTACTTTCAGTAATCTATTGCTTACAGCAATATAATGTAATAACCAACCATAAATCCCAATACTCTTGCTTCCACCAGGGAGGGAGCCCTCTATTGACTAGCCACTGGCTGTCGCCATCTTCCATGCTCGCTTCGGGGCTAGCTGCTTGCAGCTTCTTGGCTTCTTGGCTTCCTGGGGAGCTCTACGCGGTGCAGCTGGACATATTCTCATACAGGTTTTATCCGTTAAAAATGTAGTTTATCGGCTGAGGGAGCGGGAGGTCGGCGAAAGCGATCCTCTCAGTCCGAACGCCTCATGTGACCCCCGTCTCCTGGGCCCTTTTGATAGCACATTTCAAAGACTCCATCAGGGCAGTGGGTTGGCTCAAGAGTAAACTTTGCCATGAGCCTTTGCCTCTCATGGCATGTGTCGGTGCAATTCGAGTGCAGTTTAGACAAAAAGATTTGCCTGACCATAGAGCTTAGTGAGGAGAAGTTGGATTTTCACAGATGCGCTGACCTTGATTCTGGATAAAAGGAAGGCAACGAGACCACCTTTGAAACTTTGTAGGGAGCACAGAAATAAGTTGTTGAAAAAAAAAATATATATAATAAATAATATTTAAAAGAGACAACACACACCTGACCAGTTATTTTGAACTCCTCCATTAAGGCAGTTGCTTTTTTGGAGCATGTTAAAGTTTTCTTTTCCGTTGTATTCATGATACTCCTTGTGTTGAAATAATTAATTCATTAATAAATTAAATAAAATGAACAAAAGTGTACACTTCTTCCCAGCAAGGTTTTTAACTCAAACAAATATGAAAGAAGGCTGCTGAAAGTGCTCCTTACTCCCTCCAGAAAGACAACGGTGAACCAATCAACCTGGATTTCAACACTGTAATGAGACTCTTCCAGTAGAAATATTGCCATAGTAACAATTTTGTAGTTGGGTATTTATTTTTCCAAAGTTGTCGACATCCCTTTCCTGTGACAGACTGGCGACCCGCCCAGGGAGAATCCTGCACTCGCCCACAGTGAGCTGGGATCTGCTCCAGTGCCCTGTGACCCTGAACAGGATAAGATGGATGGATGGATGATGGATGAATGGATGGATGGATGGATGGATGGATGGATGGATGGATGGATGGATGGATGGATGATGGATGATGGATGATGGATGATGGATGGATGGATGGATGGATGGATGGATGATGGATGGATGGATGTAGCCATACCTCTTCAGAAATGACTATTATAGCTTCCATTTTTCCATGTTGAAGTGTCGTTGAGCAAAGCACTGAACCCCACATTGCTCCCAATCAATAGATCGAGCACCATTGGTGTGCGGATGATTAGCTGAATGTGTTTTCCGATGTGAAGCATTTTGAGGACTGCTAAAACAGTGAGAAATGACTATATAAGTGAAATCCATGTATCATTTCTCTGGGAGATGTTTGTGTATTTTGTGTGTGGAGAGGACAGGCCACTTGAAGCCCCTGCTGCACCAGGAGCGTCATCGACGCGCTGCCTGCTGGTGTGTCGGATGAAAGTCACAGTCCTTATTTCCGATGAATCACCTTGTTCCTTTATCAATACCAAAACATGTAGTTTCTATTTAAACATGTTCTCATTTTCCCAGCAAATCCAGACATGTACCTTCTCCAGCAGTCTCAAACTGTTATCTCCTTCTGGAGGAACAGACCAACAAAGAAACAACAACAAAGTTCCCCCAGTGCACCATGCTTCACAGGCAAATGGTGGCTGATGGTGAGCATCTTAGGTGGGGCTCTACATTATTATTCGATTTCAACAAATGTTAACTTCATTTGAATACATTATGTTTATAAAGCACATTATAACAATTTTGTCAGTGATGAAACATTCTAGTTATTTTAAACAACTAGTGAATGGAGACCACATATTAAGATGACTCTTGTAAACAAATACAAGCAGAGGCTTCATTAGTTCCTTTTAGAAAATCCATGTGTTTTGGAGCTGATTTACTGAAAAGGACAGTTAGGAAAAATTCAAGCCAACCTCAAGGGCATTTTCACACAACAAATCAATCCATCTTTCAAAGCAGTTTAGAAATGTGCTTCAAAAACATTTGCAAAGCAAACTGTGCTTTTTATAAGGTCATTAATAAACATCAACATATCTAAACATGTATAAACATGAATAAACCTGGACACATTTGAAAAATTCCAAACACATTCCTGTTTGCATGCATTTAAAAACAACTATAATGGAGAAAGTTGAACTTGACCTGCAGCTTTTCAGCCAAATTTCTTCTTTCAGACGGGCAATTTAGAAGAGATGTGACATTAATAATCAGAGACTGGCTCTTTGCTTCCATTGCCACATTCCGACATCTTGTAGAAACATGCGAGAACAAACCAGAAGTGACTTTAAGCCAATCACCTCATTTATAAAGCGGCTGAAGCACAAAGCAGGTCCTGAAAGATACGTACGCCACTTCCCACACAAAGTTTGTGATTTACAAAAATAAACTGTGGGAGACTGTTCATACCGGTACCAAACTTTGAACCTTGCATACGCACATTTTGGAGACGGGGAACCTGATGGTGAGGTGGAGAGTTGAATCCAGATTCATCTCATATATTTATTATCTTCAAATATCAAACTTACTGATCCACGCAATCTTAAACAGCCAAGCTGCAGTGGTAGAGATGTTTCCTTAGTGGAACATTACTGCTGAATCAGCAGCACCATGCTAATTTCTCAAACTTTCTTCTTCAAATGATACTGAGCCGTGGATAGAACGGATTAACTGTCAATTGTGACAAAGTGTAAAAACATCAGTGTCATTTCAGAGTAAGTACATCAATAGTGCGATGACAACCGTGAGTAAAGCTGCAATGTCTGGAGCAACACTGACTGGCTGTCGATGAGGACGTCTGTCATGTTCCAACTGCTTTTATTAGGATTTACAGCTATAAAGTACAAATATACTAAACTGTAGGAACACAATCAGAACTAAAGTGAGTCTCTGGGAAAGTCTCATGCAAAACAAACTGCAACTGAGATGATTTACCATGGGTTACATGTGAAATAAAGAAATTACAGACTTTATATTGCTGATTTTATTATTATACATACGTGATATAGTTTAGTCTATTTTTACGTTATGGCTGTAAATCCTGATAAAAGCCGCTCGCAGTGCGGTCATGTGCTCAGGACACACTGCTGCTTGAGACAGACGACCTCCTCCACCCTCCTCCTCCTCCACTCTCCTCCTCCTCCACTCTCCTCCTCTTCCACCCTCCTCCTCCTCCACCCTCCTCCTCCTCCACTCTCCTCCTCTTCCACCCTCCTCCTCCTCCACCCTCCTCCTCCTCCACCCTCCTCCTCTTCCACTCTCCTCCTCCTCCACTCTCCTCCTCTTCCACCCTCCTCCTCCTCCACCCTCCTCCTCCTCCACCCTCCTCCTCTTCCACTCTCCTCCTCCTCCACCCTCCTCCTCTTCCACCCTCCTCCTCCTCCACTCTCCTCCTCCTCCACTCTCCTCCTCTTCCACCCTCCTCCTCCTCCACCCTCCTCCTCCTCCACCCTCCTCCTCTTCCACCCTCCTCCTCCTCCACTCTCCTCCTCTTCCACCCTCCTCCTCCTCCACCCTCCTCCTCCTCCACCCTCCTCCTCTTCCACTCTCCTCCTCCTCCACCCTCCTCCTCCTCCACCCTCCTCCTCTTCCACCCTCCTCCTCCTCCACTCTCCTCCTCCTCCACCCTCCTCCTCTTCCACCCTCCTCCTCCTCCACTCTCCTCCTCCTCCACTCTCCTCCTCTTCCACCCTCCTCCTCCTCCACCCTTCTCCTCCTCCACTCTCCTCCTCTTCCACCCTCCTCCTCCTCCACCCTCCTCCTCCACTCTCCTCCTCCTCCACCCTCCTCCTCCTCCACTCTCCTCCTCCTCTTCCACTCTCCTCCTCCTCCACTCTCCTCCTCCTCCACTCTCCTCCTCCACTCTCCTCCTCCTCTTCCACCCTCCTCCTCCTCCACTCTCCTCCTCCTCCACCCTCCTCCTCCTCCACCCTCCTCCTCCTCCACCCTCCTCCTTCTCCACTCTCCTCCTCCTCCACTCTCCTCCTCCACCTCCACCCTCCTCCTCCTCCACTCTCCTCCTCCTCTTCCACCCTCCTCCTCCTCCACCCTCCTCCTCTTCCACTCTCCTCCTCCTCCTCCTCCACCCTCCTCCTCCTCCACTCTCCTCCTCCTCCACCCTCCTCCTCTTCCACCCTCCTCCTCCTCCACCCTCCTCCTTCTCCACCCTCCTCCTCCTCCACTCTCCTCCTCCTCCACCCTCCTCCTCCTCCACTCTCCTCCTCCTCCACCCTCCTCCTCCTCCACTCTCCTCCTCCTCTTCCACCCTCCTCCACTCTCCTCCTCCTCCACCCTCCTCCTCCTCCACTCTCCTCCTCCTCCACCCTCCTCCTCCTCCACCACTCCTCCTCCACCCTCCTCCTCCTCCACTCTCCTCCTCTTCCACTCTCCTCCTCCTCCACCCTCCTCCTCCACTCTCCTCCTCCTCTTCCACCCTCCTCCTCCTCCACCCTCCTCCTCCTCCACCCTCCTCCTTCTCCACCCTCCTCCTCCTCCACTCTCCTCCTCCACCTCCACCCTCCTCCTCCTCCACTCTCCTCCTCCTCTTCCACCCTCCTCCTCCTCCACCCTCCTCCTCTTCCTCCACCCTCCTCCTCCTCCACTCTCCTCCTCCTCCACCCTCCTCCTCCTCCACTCTCCTCCTCCTCTTCCACCCTCCTCCTCCTCCACCCTCCTCCTTCTCCACCCTCCTCCTCCTCCACTCTCCACCTCCACCCTCCTCCTCCTCCACTCTCCTCCTCCTCTTCCACCCTCCTCCTCCTCCACCCTCCTCCTCTTCCTCCACCCTCCTCCTCCTCCACTCTCCTCCTCCTCCACCCTCCTCCTCCTCCACCCTCCTCCTCCTCCACTCTCCTCCTCCTCCACCCTCCTCCTCCTCCACCTTCCTCCTCTTCCACCCTCCTCCTCCTCCACCCTCCTCCTCCTCCACCCTCCTCCTCCTCCACTCTCCTCCTCCTCCACCCTCCTCCTCCTCCACCCTCCTCCTCCTCCACTCTCCTCCTCCTCCACCCTCCTCCTCCTCCACCCTCCTCCTCCTCCCACTCTCTAGTGACTGAGGATAAAACATAAAGTCCACTGAGCCATTCTACATGTCGCTGTTCAAATATTTAATTCATACATTTAATAAAAAGAGAAAACTGAACTTTATGGGTCTGCTGTGTCTCCACCAAACTGTCTCCTTTGCTCTCTGACACTGACACACTGGCGTCACAACCATGAGGCTGTTTTGGGGTCCAGCAATGTGCTCGGGTGCTGGACCCTATGATGTCACTCTCCTCTGACCTCCACCTTCACATTAGATTCTTCTCCTCCACCTCTGCAGTCACTGATCTCTCTCTGTGACTCACTCTATTTCCAGTGGTGAGGACGCACTGCCGATTACTTGTTTTTTTCTTTTATTAATGAAACCTTGCTTGTTGTTGTGTTTGTTTGTTTGTTTTATTTATTTATTTATTTATTTTAGTTTTATGTCCTTTTGTTTTTGCTTTTGTTATCATTGTTGTCATTATTTAGGTCTTTTGCTCTGTTGTTGCTCAGGCTGGTTTAATCTCATGGCAGTTGGAAAATATTTAGATCACTGTGGTTAATGTATTATCAAAAAAAAAATAAAAATGTATGTAGCACTAACAAGGGTATTGTATGTATTTTTTTTTTCCACCAAGTCTCTGTCTCTCCTCTCCTCTCCTCTATCCTTTCACCCCAACCGGTCCGCAGAATGCCGCCACCTCTGACTCTGGTTTCTACAAAGTTTCTCCTTGTTGGGGGAGTTTTTCCTTTCCACAGTCGCAAACACACCTGCTTGCTCATGTGGATATGTTGGGCTTTTCTATTTTCTCTATAAAAGCAAATTGGAATGACTGTAATGTATTTAAAAATGTCTTTCTTTTAATAAAAAATAAAAAATAAAAAATTTATGAAACCCTGCGCCCTCTATTGGCCAGCCACCTCTACAGGGCTGGTTCAGCAGTGGCTTTAACATGCGTTTTGTCTGATCTGATCACACGTGGTGGGCCCTGACCCAGACTGCATTTTGGCTTGGCCACTTGAGATCACTTCAACGTCACTTCTGCTAAATGGCCACTTTATGTTATGAGTCATCCAGCTTGTGCTGGACAGATTCTCTGCCAAGGACGCTGTTTGGCAATGTGTCTCTGCAGAACTCCAGACATGGACGTCCATGTTCTTTTTCATAGTTTCTTTCGAAAGTTGAAGACTGTATAACTTAGACCGACGCATTCTCTGAAACAAAATGACGGCACTCACTAATGATGTTTACGTATTATGCTGTATTATCCTGCATTGGCTCCATCCTGGGACATATTTGTGAAGCACGCTGTCAACGCTACACAGCCTATGAGGTCAGATGTCTCTAAGGCTCGCCCCTTATGCTCAGATCGTCCGAAACCCATGTTACCGTCAGGTCAGAACGGGGCCCACAGTTAAAATCCAGCCCTCTTTGCTTTGAATGGGTTGATTTCAAATATACATTTTCATCCAATATGTCACCTTGAAAATGTGTTGAATCACCACCGCCAGACTTTTCTTATGCATGAATTAAAAATAAACTCAAAATGATTTCAGGCCATCAGTAGCTGTTGTAGGTGTAGGTACATGCGTGTGGGAGTGATTGTCTTTGTGTTAGTGTGATAGATGAATGGCTATGGCCTGCATTTCATCTATTTTCAACTGTGACAGGCTTTAATTCAATGCATCCCTCATATGGATAAAGTGAGTATAGAAAATAGATGTTTAGACCTTTGATTACACTGAAAATGAGGAAATGTCCTTGACCCACATTTCAAAGACTCCACCAGGACAGTGAGGGGGTTCAGTGTGAGTCTTTACATCTCCTAGTATATAGCTGCAAACTTAGTTAATTAGATTTTCACTGACAAGCTGGTAAAACGTAAAACGTAAAAAGCTGGTTCTTGGTAAAACGTAGGCTTTTAGACCATAGTCTAAACTTTCCAGAGAACGCAAGGTTCAGTTCAGATGGCCTTTTTAGGCTACTCTGCTCCCTCCCACCCTCAATGGTCATTTCCTTTCATCCTACCGTGAGAAGTGATCAAGGTAGTTTGACCCTAATAAGACCTACGTACATTTGTCAAGTTACTTCTCAAGCACCTTCCTTGAGCTGCTTCCACAAACTCTCACATGCAACTTCGCTCAACCACACCCCGCGACCACTTAAGTCAAGTAAATGACTTTCACTTTCTGGGTGCATCCTAATAGTCCCTCTTATCTCCTATTAGTCCCTCCTATCTCCTTTCCTATCCACTTTCCCTGAACCCTCAGAGGTGTTTAAGTGGTGGCCATAATAAGGAGCAATGGAATTCACAATAAGCTAAGGAACAGAGGTTCGTTGCTTCCTTTAGAGCCTCCCTTAGCCAAGGAAACACTGATGCTTCCTTTAGTACTTCCCTTAGCCAAGGAAACACTGATGCTTATTTACCAAAGAAAACCAGATCATGATGCCCCACAATTTCTTTTGACAACATTTAAAGGGCCAGCTCATCGGAGCGGTCAGGGAAACTCACGATGACTCAAAGCAGATCATGTCAAGTAACCAAAGTAATAATATGGCTTCCCAACTAGGGATGTTATGCACATGTTGTAAAACGACCAGGGTAAATTTTTTGTGCAGCCTATTCTCAGTTGACTGGTTATTTATTCACCTGGCAGCTTCTTTTCCTTTGATTTCAATTAAACGTGGTGATATTTGAGATTATATCAGCAGTTAGAGGCACAGGGGGAAAGTGATAGAAATATACTTTTTGTATTACATTTTCAGAAATGTCTAAATTATTTCACCACAGCAGACATGATTAACCTGCGGCGCCATTGAATTATTACGTCATCTAGTGGAATGCAGTCTGATTGTCAAAACAACATGATGGCCTTTGGAGAACCTCCTATCATCTTTCACTAACTCCTTTAGGAAGCCTCTGAACACCTTTCCTTAACCCTGTGATGTCATCCACAGGGTTAAGGAGAGGTGGACAGGAAAGGAGATGGGAGAGACAATCAGGAAGCATCCTCTGTTTCTGCTCTACTCCCTGTGATGCTCTTTCATTTACTTCACACTTACAGGTGATTGCAGCCAAAGTGGGAGGAAATGTAATGAACGCAGAGCATTTACAGTGACTGATCAGGACCTCCGTGCTCAAAACATGCCTCTAATTCCATCCTCCAGAGGAATTCACCCTGAAGCTACAAGTGAAAGTGGTGATGACAATCGATGGAACTGAGCTTTCAGAGCTTGCAGGCGTTCAACTATCCTCCATCACACCACCCTGGAAATTAAAATCATCATCAATTACAGCATGACAAGGAAAAATAAACCACTTGGCCAAGCAGGTTGCACTTCAATGTTTTTATTTATCGCGCAACATAAAACAATATTGTGGGTTGTTTTTTTTTTTTTACCACATACACTATGTATTCACATAATACACCATACAGCTACAGAGAGAGAGAGAGAGAGAGAGGGGGGGGGGAAGAGAGAGAGAGAGAGAGAGGGAGGGAGAGAGAGAGAGAGAGACTGAACAAAAACACTTTTTATACATACTGCATCCTTGACATAAAAATAAAGAACCAAGAACAATCCTAAAAATTAAAAATAAATGTAGCTGCCAGTTGTGTGGGTTCGTTTTGTCTTTTTTTAACCTTTTTTTCTATTTGTTTAGTTTTTTTTTTCTTTTTTTCAGTTTTTTTTTTTTTTTTGTTTGTTTTTGTTTTTTTTTTGTAGGGGCCAGGGTCCAAGTCTCTATCCCAAATTTTGAGGATTTGAATTAAATTAGATATTTATATTTATTTTTAAAGAGGGCCAGACAGTGAGATACATATGTATATCTATATCTCTGTGTTCAAAAAAGACAAAATATACAAGGCTTCGGAGAAAGAGTGGGGGTGAATAAAGGAAGTGCATGACTCAGGTGAGGGGGGGGGGGGGGGGGTTACACAAATCTGGTATTATCCAAATATCTTAGCATTCAGTTAACATGAACATGTACAACAAATGGAATCTTTAATAGCCTCCGGTACTTGCGCTGTACCCGATGTGAAAACCCAGATAACAGTCTTCATATAATATGATTCTATTTCTCACCCTAAATGAATCCCAAGTACACCATGGAATGAATATTGTCAGAGAATGTAACCGGATGGGTTCTTTTAAGTGCCCTCCTGACCTCCACCAGAGATGCAAATTTGTAGCGTTTTCAGAACAAAAGACGTTCAATAGTCAGCACCAGGGCAGCTTCCCATCCTGCGAAGCTGCTTTAGTCAAAAGTATACCTCTCTTGACATTCAAAGAGCTCAGAAAAATATTTGTGGTTATCATTTATCCCTCACATTTCGTTTATTTATCTTTTTCTTTTTTTTTTTACACAGTGAACTGCAAGTTGTAGCGTCTTAGCACCAGCAGACTCGCCACACGCTCTGGAGGCGGCGCCTCGTCTGAGGACCATCCACCAAACTCATGAGAACTTTACAAAGGTAATATGCTATCATGTACATAGTATATTCAGCACCTTTTCTTAGGCAAGTTGTGTGTGAAATGTGGGCAAGATGTAACACGCTGAGAGAAAAGTAAAGCGGGCCCTGCTGCGGCTGCACGAGTCACAGCTGTCGTCATAAAATTATCTGTCATTATCACTAAACATCTGGGGTTATTCGTGGAATTTTCTGTCATGTGCATACGTAACTATTATAAAAGCTAAAGCGGATAATAATGGTACATCTAAACAAGCAGGGAGGCAGTATCTTACCTGATAGTCTAACACAACTGACAAAGACTGCTGGGCTATCACTCACTAAAACGTCACCCACTGATTCACCTCGGACCAGCTCTGCAGCTACCAATCACTCCTAAACATCCCCTCCCAAGATGTGTGGTAAACTTCTCAAGGGTGAACCTGTATAAAACGTAAAATATTAGCGAACGATCTCAGTACGTGGATAATACGCCTGTTTAGCCTTTTTTCCCCCAGACTTTGAAGAGAAGATTTATGCCAATTTAGATCCTCTTTACAGCAAAAAGTGTAAGAAAAACAAACTTTATGTGGAGGAAAATCTGCTCTCGTTCTCTTTGATGGTTACGTGAAAGCATAAACATCAGTCATGAACCTGGGAAGAGCTTAAAAGATTCAATGAGCTGGAGGTGGATTTTTCTTGTTCTTCTCATCTTTTGACTCGCACTAAACGAATGTGGCTGGCCGCAGCGTTATGCTACCATTCAAAAGAAAAAATAGTCCTGAGATCCTCACTGCCGCGGGGATCTCTGGAGTATTTTTAAGATGCATGATCTTCTCATCTAACTCTGGCAAAGCAGGCAAAGAAGCATATTTACCAACATTTGAAACAACACAATTTACATATTGTCTTTTTAACTACCAAGTTAGAATTTTGGTAATTTTTTTTAGGCTTAAATAGGAAGAGAACTGTCGTCAGTGAACGAGCTGAGTGTGGTTTCATGTTACATAACTGGACACGCAAATTCCTCCTCAGAAAGTGACAGGGCTGTCAGTCACATGCTGACAGGGGGTAAAGTACTTATGAAAGCAAAAACAGGAGTGTTACTGAGCACACGTTGTTTTTGTTGTCGTCATTGAGGACCGTCAGGGACTTCAAAATACCCCCATGTCATCCATGGTTTAGTGACTTTCCTCACCAGTTAAATAATCTTACCTAAATAGTTTAATATTTACATTTTTATCCCTCTCTTGAGAAAATTAAAAAATAACCACAAAAAACAAAACTAAGCTTCAAGTTGTCAATAATCGGCTCTTTCTTTTTGTCATTAAAATCAAGATTAAAAGTGCTTTTATAAATCTTTTCTTCTCTATGTACAATTTGTATTAGCTATATAAAAAAAATTAAAGAAACCATAACATCAAAGACAATCATCATCATCATCATCATCACCATGTAATAATAAATAAGAGTAAAAAAAAAAAAAAAGAAAAGTAAAATAATAATAATAATAATAAACTCAGATTAAAATGAGTGTGGAGATCTAGAGCACACAAAGGACATGCGTGAGTCTCTACCCTCAGTAGCAAGTTGTGATTGTGACCAGTGTCTCTACAGCGTGAGGTAGAGCGCTGGAGACCCTCCCTGGAGGGAAAAGGGTCCTTCACAGGTGACCCGGGGCTTTGACCCAAACAAGCACTTAGCAGCTGGGAGTCGGCTCGCCTTCTTCACACGTGTTTCCAGTAAACATATGAACAGAGAAAAGAAAGGAAAACGTCCGGCGACACTTTAGGCAGACCATCAAGTAGCCTCTCTCTTTGGTTCTTCTCTTTCACACAGCCACGCATCCGTGTCATCTTTCAGACACACTCACACACGTACAAAGCGAGAGATTCATTGATTTGATGCCCCTGTGTGGGCGCCGACTCCTGGAAGCTTCAGCATATCTCGAAGGCTTACCTTAGAGATAAGCACTGCCTGTAGGTCACCAAGACATGTGTGGGATGGCCGTGCTTTCTCCTAACCCCTACAGTGGACATTGTTTGAGACAAAAACCACTTCATGCCACCATTAACTCCAAAATCGACTCGTGAGGAACCAGTTGTGACTGGGCTGTGATCACAGGCAGCCGTGATGACAAGTGGCCTGCGGAAGGACGCTCCTCGCTCTGCTCCAAGATGACAGCACCATGCAGAGGAAGGAGTGGCCCTTCACAGTGGAATCAAGTGTAGTAGGAGAGCACCAGAGTGTGTGTGTGTGTGTGTGTGTGTGTGTGTGTGTGTGTGTGTGTGTGTGTGTGTGTGTGTGTGTGTGTGTGTGTGTGTGTGTGTGTGTGTGTGTGTGTGTGTGTGTGTGTGTGTGTGTGTGTGTGTGTGTGTGTGTGTGTGTGTGTGTGTGTGTGTGTGTGAGCACCAAAAGCACTTCTGTCTCCACACTGTTTCAATCTGCTCCGACCCAAGACTCACATTTGTTTGCCATCATGGGACAAGCTTCACTTTGAGCTGCTGTTTGCGTGTGAGGGCGCCCTCTGCTGGCCTCGTTTGGCTAAAGCAGCAAAGCAAAGCTCCTCCCGGCTTCTCGATGGATCTCAAGTGCCTGTAGGTTTTGTTTTGTACACACCGCTTTTAAAACAGCAGTCACTGTTGCCCTCTACAGTTTACACTGGGAAGTGCTCACCCCCACTTGACTATAGCAGGAAGGTACAGCTTGGTTGAGCACGTGTGGGCTAAATAGCATTTGCAAACAGTATCACTGGCCTTGGTGACACAAAAATTCCAAACACCAAAACCTCAGAAAATAAGCATACATATGGGAAAGTATCTGTAAGATTAATTCACAACAGTTTTCCTTTGCACAGCATGTTTTCTGTCTCCCAGAATAAACAAAATAACACATGATTTTGGTTCCCCACCTTAGACAAAGCAAAAAAATATTGATTTCCAAATACTAAGTGAGACAAATTTGAGTTCAGAGCACCTAAATACAGCACCGAATGCTATGAAGAGTTGTGGAATGAAGATCGATCCGAGTCGGAAGCTGAGCACCAGTCAAAAGCTAGAGGGGTAAAAAAGAGGAACACATCGCCTGATGGAAAGGCCAGCAGCAATTGCAGTTATAGTTTGTCATATATTTGTTTTTACTTGTCTACCCTAATGAAAACACAATGCAAAAACATCATGTTGGTAGGTATTCATTTAGAGTGCATGTGTTAAAACATGTTTCACTGAGAAACCTAAAAAAGGTGTGGTAAATTGTGTTAGTGCAATACAACCAGTCATTTTCACATAGAACTACATTGATATCTGGTTTTGGTGGCTTTTATGCAAATTATGTAAGAATTGATCTAAATTATCTGGATTTCCCAATGAATCCCCAGTGATAATAGCTATGATTGAATCCAGCTTAAAGTTAAGATATTTTTCAATTACTGATAAAGAAGTTGATCTTCTTTTTTTTAATTTCTGATAGCTGCCATATTGATTTGCTGTCCTTTGAAGCAGATGATGGCTCCTCCTCAGAGTACAGCTTTAAGATTGAGAACAAAAGAATAAAAAACCAGAAACAAGGGCACACAATTTCCAAACATGGAAAAAGCAATTGTCTGAGGCAGTCAGACTCAGACTGATTGATTAAAAAAATATATAACCCAAAACAATCACCTCATTAATAATAACATTAATGAAAACAACAATAATAAAAAACAAGTCTTCATTATTATAATACCTGTAATAACAACATTGACAGTAACCATAGCAATCATAATAATATTGATAATAATAGCAATAATTAGAATCATTAAAATTCAATAAACAAGAAAAAGCAATGGAGTTCCTCTCCAGGGAAGAGAGGAGGAGCACCACAGGCAGCGTGTCTGAAGTCCAAACCACTGCCTGACATGAGGTAAAAAACAAAAAAAATGTCCTCTCCTCCATATGGACTGTGAAGGGGGCAGGATGGAGAGATGCCATACTGTGGGACGGCTGAGAGACATTCATCCTGCTCTTTGCCCTCTCCAGCCCTCTGCCACATCACTCTGTAGTAATCAGTCTCTTTGTGTCCGTCGGGCCTCAGACAAAGTGGCTGTAGGGCCCAGTGAGGCGGGTGAAGGCATAGGGAGACACAGTAACCATGGAGGTGGTGCAGAACGAGGGGGAAAACCGCGTCACTGGCCCCTCCTTCTTGTCTTTAGATTGTCCAGGTCCTGGACTAGCACCTGCCACTGTCGCCCCCCACTTGCGTTTCTTCCCGAGAGCCTTGATGTCTTCCTGGGAGAGGCCGAGGAGAGCCGCTTCCTGCTGCCTCTGCAGCGCTCGCTCCGCCAGCAGCTTCATTTTGGCCTCCCATAGAGCCAGGCCATGCATGGGCTGGTTGAGGTTCTTGTGCTGGTAGAAGACCAGGGAGATGCGTGTGGGGTGTGAGCGATCCGGCTTTTTAAGTGGCGTTGTAGCATGCAGTTCCCGACGGGCACATTCGATCAGGATGGAGCCATGGGCTGGTGCTACCGCCACACCACCGATATGGGGATCCAGAAAGTTGTGCTCGCTGTCGGACCACACCTCGTTGTCGTCAAATGTGGTGCTCTCAGCGTCACTCTCAGCACGGCTGGGATCGTAGCACGCCTGACCTGACTGCTGCAGGGCGTCAGGGAAGAGGCGGCCCTCGGGGGCAGGGGAAGGAGTGCTGCCTGCCACTGATCCTCCACAAGACTTCCAAGCTTTCTCTTGGAGCCCCAGTGGGGTTGAACATCGACTCTCCCCGGTTTTAGACCACATCTTGTCCGGGTAGGCTCCTGCAGGATTACTGTGCTTCAAATCAGGGTTATATGCTGCAGGACCCATGGCCCACGCATTTGGTTGTGGACTAGGAGCAGGACTGACCCAGTGCCTTGGGGTGCCTGGACCAATGGTGCCTGGCTGTGGAGTAAGTGAGCGTGAGTGAGGGGTACTTGGCCGTGGAGTGAGAGGCCGTGCTGAACCCTGGTGCATGTTAGCCTGAAGTGTTGTGCCAAGGTGAGGGGACGGAGATGGAGAAAGAGGTACCTGGATTGATGGTGAAGGGGCAGGGGAATTTGAGCCAGGGTAGGAAGTCCATTGCTGAGGGTAAGGAGATGGTTGTTGCCGCTGCTGAGGATGCTGGTGTAACTGCTGCTTGTCAGGGGTCACTGATGGGGATTCGTTGCTTTGTTTACGGTTTAGATGCCCATCCCAGGAGGTTGGAGTAATGCTTCCATTTGGCCTGTGGCCAGGCCAGGCTGCAGGCTGGGGTGTGGTTCTCATTGGATTAGCACCAGGCTGGTTGGGCAAAGCACCTTCATAGACTGGCACATCCATCGGTTCCTGCTTGATGACAGGAGTTCCCCTGTTGGAGGACTCAGAGGAGACGGACGAAGGACGGGACTGGCTGTAGTCTGCCGGCTGGCTGTATGCGCTGAGGTTTGGTTGGAGGGTTTGCTCTGAATGGCTGGAACACGACTGAGCCAGTTTGGCCTGAAGACTCTGAATGTCAGGCTTTGTATCAACCTGGACAGTCTTGCCTCCCGGTTTGGCCAAAGAGGCATTTCGACCTTCGTAGGTCCTCAGTTTTGGGCGGAAAAGTCCATTGGGTGGATAGCTGTAGTAGCCATAGGGCATAGCAGGCAGACTGGGGTGGTAACCATTGACTGCGTCGGGTGCAGAGGGCTGGCCAGTTGGGGGGAGGCCTCCCCTTGCATAGTAGGCAGGTTGTGGGTACAAGGTATTTAGTGGGTCTGGTGCCTGCACAGGGTATCCATCCATTGATCCATTGAAGGGCTCTTTTGTGATGTTGGGTTTCACTTCTTGTTTTACAATTGCTGGTTGTTTGAAAGAAAGAAAAATTGATTGATTACAAACTAAACTTGTATCATATATCATCTTTTTCAATGCAATAGATTTTTCAAATCATAGTTGTTGTTTTTTTTTTATCCTTGGCTCTTTAATTCAACAATAGCAGTGACACCAAACATAGCAGTGACACCAAAACATGCACTAACCTTTATTGCCTTGGAGTTGAGGGGAATTGGTGATGCGGACCTCCATCTTGACCTCCGTTTTCTCCGGCGTTTCCCCTGACTGCTGTATGAGTTTATTTTTCTTCTTTTCCGAGGCCGCCTTCTTGGCCTCCAGTCGTCGCTGTCGGCAGGACTTGGCCGGTTCGGGCAGCTTGCGTACCTCACGACGGAAAGCCTGAAGTACCTGCATGGCTCCTGTCTTCATTTTGAGGCGCTGAGCCTCCTCACTGCCAAACTCATCAGTCAGGGATACGGTGTAAAGAGGCAACACATGGAGCTGCTCGTCTTCGGGGATCTCACCCACCGCGCGGTTGTCCTCTTTAGTTAAAGTACAAACCTAACAGGGGAGGACGGACGCTGAGGTTAAATAGAATTTGGTCTATTTACCTGAAACATCAACGTATCTTTTATTCCCCAACAAAATCAAAGAACAAGGAGTGTGCTTACCACTGTGCAGCCATTGTAGAGGTTGTGTTGGTCCTTATGAGCATGAGCGCAGAAGTCCATGCATGCAGTGACTCCAGAAAATGGACGCCCTTCTTTCAAGCCAAGCCTGCACTCCGGAGCTTTGAACTCTGACTGACACTGAAATAGAAGACATTCACAACTATTAGAACTTTGATATTCTCTTCATGCATATGATCTACTACAGCACTGAGTTCAGTCAGTCCACACGAGTCCGGTGAGATTCATTCCAATGTGTGCGACCAAACAATTCACCGTGGTTGCATGAGATCTCTGGTCTCAGCAGTAAGACAGTTTGTACTACTCCCTGTGTGTGACATCAGGAGGGCAAATAAAATCAGTGGAATAAAGCTACTAGTGTGTAAACACAACAAACCTGGTTGCTGAAGGCCTGTGGAGCCAACCGCTTGTACAATGGAGCAACCTCAGTGGCCAGACTCTGGAAGTTGTCCCTGAGTCTATCCTCCTGGAAAACAAAAATATAAATCACAATTAAGAAAAAGTAGAAACACAGAATGTGTTTATTTTCTAAACAGACTTTCAGTTATGTTGAACATTTAAACGCTTCAGCAGTCACATTCACCCGTAAGTGCCATGCAAAGCACTCAGACAAAAATGGATGTAACTTGTGGTTCAGCCTTTTTTCTCATTGATGCTTCAAGGTGAAATGGAGGATTTAACCCCATTCTTGGGATTGGAAGGCAACCAGCTCTAGTAAATGAGCCCCAGCCACTACAACCTAACAGGTTTCATATAATGCTGTGAAACAGAAGGCTTATACATGATAAATACCTCTTCAGGGTGATCTCCTTGAAGCCTGAACTTGCGTGGCATTTTGCTTCGGGCGTACTTGCAGCCATTGAAGTACATACTCCAGGAGCAGCCAAAGGAGAAGGAGGCACCACAACTTTCAGGGTCCTTGCCTTGGCAGGCACAAGTACGGCTGCAGGGGGAGACAGTGAGTCATTCAAAAATAATGAGTACGTAGCTCCGCAGACAAATCTCAGCTATTATATCCACATTCATATATTTAAAATATATGAATGGGTAATGCTGGGTGAGTGAGCTCAGCCCTACACAGTTAACATCTGCTTCTAGGTTGTTAAAGACAAACCACCACCAACAGGACTGTTTTGATATTCATCTGAGGCTAATTATGTGTGTAGTTTCTAGCTAAAAAGTGTGCACACATCTGGAACATCCATGCATCACTTCTTCCTGTTCTGGAGTGAAACTACTCATCGGAAAGTCGAACTTTACATCCCATTCCACGTGTCTCACATATAGAAAGGCGTGTGCCCCTTCCTTGCAAGGCCATTTTTAGCACACTTTTCGCCTTTTCGAAACTAACGACTTCAGATATTGTTGAAGCACCTTCTTAACGATTCGATCTCGTCTCGTGACTGAAACATGTGACATCCATGCAAAGTCTATGTGGAAAACTCTCCGTCAGCTACTCACTCATCATTGAGGCCGCAGCGTCGGCTGGTGGGGTTGCCATATTTGGGGAGGGTGTTACTGAGCTCGTGGTACAGCTTGTCAGCCAGCGCCTTGGGCACTCCTTCCCAGGCCATGATGAGGATGATGATGACGGCGTTGGCACAGTGGTGGCCTGCACGATGACGCACCAGACACAGCAGCTTCTCCTTTTCGCTGCCGCGACGGATCACCTGACAGGGAAAAGATGATCAACATGACTTTAAATCTTATTTGCATTTCAATTTAAAAATCCAAGTCAGAGGGACCAAATGAAGACGGCACACCGCAGACCTGGTGTTGAGTTTTGTAGTTACTACCTTTGTCCAGCAGATGTCTGACACAGAAAAGCACTTTGTGTGCAAGATTAGGTTACACTGTATCGTGCAATCGTATATAATTTAACTGCATAACTGACCAAAGACAAGTCTATTCTCATGATGCAACTAATTGATATGATCTCAAACATAAAGTACATGTGTCAACGCTGGTCCGCAAGAGGCTCCAATCTGGCCTAAAAATTCAAAGACCCCTTACATTTTTCAAACAAATTCTTTACGAGGAGCGGATACAACACAACACTGAGACCCAAGATGAGCTACTTGCATGAACGCGAGCTACCTCTGAGTCAAAACCATGCTGCCAGAGTTGAGCTTGTAAAAATATTCAAAAATATAGCATTTTTCTTCACATATCGTCTGCACAACAAGGAGAAAAACTTTAAAGTTTAAATTTAAGGGTTATTATGGCAGTATTTTACTGTTCTGGCCCACTCAAAATGAAAT
Source organism: Blennius ocellaris (assembly GCF_963422515.1). Lineage (NCBI taxonomy): Eukaryota > Metazoa > Chordata > Actinopteri > Blenniiformes > Blenniidae > Blennius > Blennius ocellaris. Next base: position 25,935,727 of record NC_137656.1, on the reverse strand, counting down.
GTGGCTGCATGTGGCCCCTTAACTAAAACGTGTTTGTTTGAACTCCTCATCAAGACAATCTGTGTATATCTAATATTTTCCCCACAATAAGCACGAAATAGGCAAAAATATGTGATTCTATGTACATATCGTACGAGACGATATAAGGAAATGTGCCTTCTCCACTGTCCCCGCCGGCAGGAGGGGCCCCAGACCACAGCCCCCTCCTCCCTCAGTGGGACGCTTGTTTTGAATCCATAAAGTCATTAGCAGGATGTGTCAGGACTGTCACAGGACAGGAGGCCTGGCAGTTGTTACAGAGGGAGACCTCCTACTAGTTTCCTCAGTGTGGATGACAAACTCCCCTGTGTGGCTCCCCAGGACTCCTCATTACACACATACACACACACACAAACAAACAAACAAACAAACACACGCACACACATTTACATAGCAGTACTTGTGAGGGCCCACCCTTGAAATGATGCAATCACCAGCCTTTTACTCTGACCTTGTATATGATGATTTAAAGGAAACCTTATCCCCGGCCTAATTATAACCTCAACCCCAACACAATACTTTTAAACAACACATTACTGCCAATGACTGTAGTGGTTGCTCAGGCAAATATAGTTAAAAACAAGGACACAAACACACACATGTGACATAAATCTGCCTCCAGCCTGCTGTGACAGTTGTCAGGTGGGACAAAAACACACAAACAACAACTTCTCCACACTTTTCCGCCCTTTCACTTTCACACACTGTGGGACTGTGGTCAAACTTTCAATTAACTGTCAGATGAACTTTTGAATGACATGAATAAAGTTGCAAGCTGCAAGGTTATCCATTTGCAGTGAGTTTGAAAGTCTTTAAAACATTAGCTAAGTGGTAAACATTACTTACCCACTTAGCAATGGGACATCCATGTGAGCTCTTTCCCTCTTTGCCTGTGTACACAACCTTCTCAATCCGGACGGCGTCGCCTTTCTCTCCATACCTACACAGACAGGGAAGAATTTGTTCATTTAACGTTTATACAGATAAAGAAAGTAATAAAATACTTCATTACCACATTTAAGTAAGCATACCATCACACCCTCATACTTTCTGTCTGAAATGCAGCATTGCGTGTTTAGGTTTGCAAAACCAAGACTCCTTTTTCTGTTTATAGATGGTTTATAACATTCAAGTCATGGCAACTTCAAGTCATGGCAACTACTGACTTTTCACACTGGGTGTGAAAAGTCTGCATGCATACAATGTTGTATTCTTTTGTGTTCTTCTTATATTTTATTTTATGACGTTTACAAGAGTAAATTAAGTAACTAGATGACGCAGACTAAAAAATAAGTGTCCCAAAGAGAAAAGGCCCCCGTTAGATGTAGCGTCTATGACGGGGAGAAACCGGTAGCCACATGGCTGATGGTGAACCAGATAACTCTGACGAAAGAGCAGACGCACAACAGCAACACATTCACACAAACACGTTTCTACTTTCAACCTTTTTCTTCCGCCTCAGGCAGGAAGGAACAATTCTTTTCTTTCACTGAGCCAAGTGAAGGCCGAGTCGTAAATTAAATTGCAGCTCAGGACACGTTGACAAAACAAGGGTTTAATTGAAAACGCATCATTTTTGTGCTTTTGTTTCATGTTCATACAGCATCGTTTTGAAAGTGATGTCCTTTTTGAATTAATTTGTTCGTTTGTTCGTCCGTTCGTTCGTCCATCCGTCCGTTCGTTGTTTTATTTATTTATTTTACTAAGTAAGTTCGTTGAGAACTGGTTGATTATGGACTCAGAGTCATGACACTCTGGAGGAAGTCACTGTTGTTGCTGTCTATCAACTATTTGTTATGGCCCTGTTGTGCATGCGTTGCAGCAGTGTTTCCCAAAACGTATGTTTTCCTTCGTTGCTCGGAGCATCGTTATCATGTAGACGGAGTCCAAGTTTGGAATTGCTGAAGTAACGGTGCTTCACATTTCTTGAAAGAAGTGATCCCCTCCCACAAAATCCACAATACCTGACATTTCACTTCAGTCAATGATCCTTTAATGTCCATCTCTGGAAGGTTAAAACATTCAACATAAATCCGTCTTTGTTTACTATGAGGCCAAAAGTTTATGGTTTATTGTAGTTAAGTAGCAAAACATTAGTTTTGCAAGCATGAGGTACACAAATTTTGCAGGATATGCAACACGCAGGTCTCCTAAGTGAATTTTGCATGAACTTTCTCCACCCGTTTGTGTCCCTTGATGTTTGTTACTTGACTGACTTCCAGCTCTGCTGTCTGACTGTCAAACACCCTCTGCAGTGTTTTCCTGTGTGTCAGCGCCCTAAGGGAGGCACAGCCAACCTCCAAAATACAAACTGAGACAGACAAAAGCCGACAACAGTTTTTCACGGCCTCACATGTTCTCTTAAAAGTTAAACTTGAACTCAGGACAAAGTCGACAGCTGCATGTCGACCGGCAGCCGCACCGCACACTGTTTATCTACTCAGACTGTCTCAAACCAAAGGGCAAATGCCAAAATGTTAATTCACTTTGAGCAAATCTGGAGGCTCTGATTAAACACATTGTTTCAGACTCAAGTACCACATCACCGAAACACAGAAAACTCATGACCACTATTAAACGTCAAACGTGGTGATGTGACTGGAGGTGAAATCATGCGGTTTTGATGTTGATCAATTAATTTTGTCATGACTGAATCCATCTGGAGCGTTTCTTACATTTCATGCCAACTCTGTTGTACCAGCAGTCTGAGAGAGACAAGCGGCATGTCAAAATGAGAAACCTCATCAACAAGAGCTGGGGAGGAATTTATATTTTTACACAACTCTGCTGAGATTCACACGAGCATGGCAGATTAAACCAGACCGTGCAGATTGTGAGCCGCGGGACTTTCTCGTGGAGGCATTTCCACGCTGGTGTTTGTGACTCTTGAAGGAATTAGCTTTCTTGCACACACACAATTCTATTTGTTTTTGTGCATTTGTGTTTGTCCTTGTCTTAATGGTGTGTGCTGGTCGGTGCAGGGGAGGGAGGGAGGGGTCAGAGGTTTAGCTGGGGCACGGCTCGGTCATCGGGACTTGTCAGATGTCTGCTCACGGCTCATATCTGATCCCGCCGCTCGCTAGTTACCTGCCTTTGTGAAAACTTCAGCCCTGAGTAGATTTGGCGTGACAGCGGACGCAAGGAGCTCCCGCTGAATGGGAATCAACCTGAGGCGGATGAGAAAGTGGCAGGGGGGGATGGGCTCAGTCCCCACAGGGGTGGCCTGCTCAGGTCAGAGGTGGGTCAAAGGTCAGCTTGGGACTATAGGGTCTTAACATCTTGCGTCATCTCTCAAACAACAAAAAGTGGCCAAACATCCCCCCTCGCTCACTCCCGGAGCTCTCCAATAACTAATGACTGACCGGGCTCATTCAAGCACAGCCACATGGTGAAAAGCAGGCACATGTGCGCTTCAGTGCAATCACAGGTAGTGTTTATATGACAAATATTATTACAACAAAGAGTATATAGTGTGTTTGCACACTTATTCAACAAACTTTGTGTTAAAAACCGATGTTTTGGTGATAGAACCCAATAGCATCTCCATTACTGAGGTTCAAGCTGATGCACTGTAGGCAAAGCAACAACGATTTGTCATTTGACTTCTTGACATGAATTTGATTAAAATCCGCATAGACATTATTTGCAGGTAATTCATCTTCTTCTTTTATCCTCATTTTATTCTCCCTTTGTAATTAGATGTCTGTCTTCCTTTCCTATTCTTCTCTCCCTCAGTTGTCATCTGCTGCTACTCCCGCGTTTCTCGCTCTGCCTGTGATATGCTGATGGTGCTTATATTTTCGGCTCCTCCTAGTGGATTCTGGGTCATAGATTCCCTGAGGACACAATGTGAGCAGGGGTACAGAAGGTAGAGAGAAGAGAGGAGGCAGTGGAAGCTGCAAAGAAAGTAGAAGAAGAGATGAGAGGAGAGAAATGTCAAACCTCGTCTCCATCAGGCTTCGGATGGAGGACACCGTAGGTCCGGCTCCCAGGTGATTGTAGTACGGCCCTTCATCTTTCTCTAGGATTTGTTCTTGGGGAAAAAAAGACAACAGAGAATGAGAAAGCTCCACCAATTACGCAAATCACTTTTAAACTTTGCACAACTTTACACTCCTGTATTTCTTCAAAGAAATATCATGAGGCGCAGGAGGACAGCAGCCAAAGATTTCGTTATTTTACAATTTTTGGGGTAAAAATATCTCCTAAAATCTGTTCTTCCAGTATTTCATATGGGTTCACGGTGTGGTGGACAGTAATCTGGACTCTGAACTGAGTGACCGAAGTTCAAATCTTGATTGAAACTAGTTTTGAGAGAAGAAAAATAACTGTGCCCTGCAAAAAGACTGGCCCCCAACAAAACAGGACTTTGTGTGTTAAAAGCAACCCTCTTTGACTTTCTGATATTTGACCTGAGAAATAGCTTAAGGGTTAAAAAGGAATACTCATCCCATAAAAACCTGTCCATCGTCGACTGGCTCCAGCAGATTCGCTACCAAAAGGCTTTAAGTTGAATACATGGAGGCTGCTCATTTGTATTAACATTATGAGCAGTGATTCACAGATCTCCTCTCGTATAGAGGTCATACACCTTTTCCCTGACGTCTCTAGTCCTCCTCAAATGAATGAGTGTTTCTTAGAACTGAGTGTCCCTGTTGGATACTAGAAACATGAGAAGAGTAAAGGTTGACTTTGCCACTGATAACATCCCTCTTGTTCCAGATATTTCTGAAAACCAAAACAACAATTTGTCCTCTCTCGAACTGAGTCATCATTCAGACTCAGCTGATTCCAACATGCAGTTCACACACATGAACACACATACCCTGAACAGACTGTGACAGCGGGGCGCGGCCTGCTGGCAGACACTCGGTGACGTCGGCGCCATTTCAGGTCTCCATGAATGATTCGGTGTGGGGAAGTGTTGACAGCCAGTAAAGGGTGTGTCTGTGTTTATGTTGTTGTGTGAGAATGCATCTGACCTCTAGCGAACGCATGCCTATGGTTGTAAGCCGCACTCTCTGACTCCAGTATTAATGTTTGTATGGCACATTGTGCAGCAGGAAGAGTGATGTATTCAATTGAAGGGTCCCCAATGGACTTTGATTTGAACTGAAATTTAACCAGGATAGTATTATCTGTGCTGCAACACAAACTCTGGATAACATGAAGAGCTGAATGTGCTAAAAGGTAAATGATCAACCAAATCAGATGACTATTTTAAATAAGGTGTTTATGTGACTTTGGTTCAGAGGTGATGTGAGGTGAGAATCCCGTTGAATTCAAGGAAGCACTGAGCCGTGGCTTATAGCAGGAAGTGTACTAAACTCTTGTGTACATTATGCATGAGTACTTTACTAGTTTGTGTTAGTAGATGTGTCTTTCCAGTGCAGGGTTGATAATTTACTAAGTAGCCAAGTTTTACAATAAATAATGTCTGGCAGGGTTACTAAGCTTTTCTATTGAGCTGGTGACCCGCTTTGATACAATTCTTTCTCTGTATCTTGGGTCAGTATGGACAGCCTTAATTCTTCACAAATCTACAATTAATGACCACTAACTGCAAGAAAATGAATGCAATTTTCAAATAGCTTCCATGAAAATCAATCTTGTATTATTTGGTTATTGCACAAGGTTAATGGACAGCAGCACAATCCTAATTTACTGACTCATTAATTCATGGCTTCATAAAGAGAGACAGTATGTATTGCAACAGTGTCTTAATAAAGGCCGAATCCACTGTATTTGGTTGTTCAGGCAAATCTATTATCATTTCATCTATTATTTTACGCTTTTTTTTTTTTTTTTACTGTAGGACCACCCACTGTGCTGCAAATAAATAATCTAAACGTGGTGCTGCCCAAACTGTGGGACTGACCCCTTTCTGTTAGACAAAGATTGTGTTCTGCTTGCCTGCCAGACCCAAACCCACACAAAAGCCTCCTTCTGCCACTGCCGCTATTGTCCGTGCCTGCTGCCTTCAGACTGCCCTCACACTGTCACAGTCAGGATAGCCGTGGCTGCACATCATGGCAACAAACACATTCTCAGACGCATTCGACCAGCAACAAGACAGGAGACCGGAGAAGGGAGGAATTAGAAAGTAAACTGTGGATCTGTGTGGCTGAATTGGTGGAGTGATGTAGCGTTAAATCCGCAAAACTGCATCATTCATGATTTTGGAACGTTTTTTTCAGTCTTTGCTAAATTTTCTCCCCTCAAAGATAAAAGTGTAATGTTTGAAGCAGTGTGAATTCTTTGTCATTGGTGTCTGAATAGACAACCTGCAAACATACAAATATAGGTCAGCATTAATGCCCAGACTCACCTACACAGGTACAGGTAGGGAACTCAGCCTGAAGATCTTTAGAAGGAGTGTCCAATAAACTCTTAGTGGGGGTGTCCAGGTAGCGTAGAGGAGACTCCAGAAAGCCTCTGAGAGATGGAGATGAGGGCAGACTGTCCTTTGTTGGTGTGTCCTCTTCTGAATAGCATGTCGTGGACAGTACTGCTATGTCACCCGAGGCTTCGATCTTCATGCGTTTAGGCAGAGGAGAGCAGGGCATGCTGAATGTGTCCTCTGATGGCCTGGGCTGGAGCTGCTGCTTGTCCTGAACTACCCCCTGATGCAGAGGTACATAAAATGGCCTCTCCTGGTGTTTCTCGAGAGGGCTTTCTGTAGATTCCTGTTGCAAGGTTTTCTGACTTTGGGTCCCTGACTCATTCTTATTCACTTCCATCTCATGATCAACCGAGTGAGGTGTGAAACTAGCAACTACGGGAACTGACTGGGAAGCAGATGATGTGGGTCTGGGGTCCTGAGGGCTGCTCAAGCGTTGACTCCCTGGCTTAAGGCCAGGAGCAGTTTCCTCCGTGGGCTGATTGGCAGATGCATTTGGGACAGAGTCTCCGAATTCAGCCTCAAATTGACGAATCAGTTCTTCATACTTGGGGTCAATATTAATCAGACTCTGTAATTTTGAAGTGCTGAATGGAGATGTGGAGGTCACAGGTGTGCTGGTGCTGGTGTTTCTTGAGGCCAGGCTGCGCACTGCTTCTGGCCTAACATGGGTGGCAGGAGTCAAAGATTGGGGAAGAGGACTGATGACAGCCGGAGTGTTTGATGTTGAAATAGAAGCAGTGGAACTGGAAGTCATTGAGGGATTGGAAATGAATACCTGAGATTGGGCTGGGGCTGGGAGGCCTGCAGCAGCAGCCTGAGTGGAGTTACTGTGGGGGGGCAAAGAAGGGAAAGCACCTGCTTGGGGGCTGTTCAGGGCAGAGGCTCTGTCCACCAGGTGAACTGGTGGTTTTTGAATGGAGATCTGAGTTTGAGGCAGGAAGGTTGGTAAGGAGGCTTTCTGCTTGGTCTTCTTGATGATTATCTGTTTGGGTTTGGGGAGGGGGGGGCCTCCAAGCATCCCACTCATAGCTTTAATGACAGGAGATCCCTGGCTGCTTTTTTTCTTCTTGGGTTCCTTGGGTTGCTGTTTGATGACCAGATGTGACAAGCCCTCTGCCTCCATCTGTGGCCACCATTTTTTCAAGTTTTGACAAGCAAGAGGTGCACGCGGGCCTGGAGCTCCGAAGCCAGAGGAGTGGTTAGAGAAGAGGTTCCTCTTGTAGTGAAGGTGCTGTTGCAGAGCTGCCTGAGTGGAGTGGCTGATGGCTGCTTGGCCAGGAGAAAGGGGGGTGCCAGGGTAGTGCTGCCCCTGCTGCTGACCATTAGCCATGCCATAATGTCCCATAGAGGCAGTAAGATGGTAGTGCTCACCTGCATCTGACTCTTGTTTTATCCTGACCGAAGCTGGGTTGTCCTGGCTCTGGATGCCGCCATTCTGGTTTGAGCTATGCTGCTGTGCAACTGGAAGCTTGAAAGGAGCATTGCTGAACTTGCCACTGGTGTTGCCAAGCAACTGTTTGAGCTCTGACATGGGATCTGAACTACTCTGAGGGGCAGTGGCAAATTTAGACTGAGGCTCAGACTTGATACACATCCATGGATTCCTTGGATCAGAGCTTCTGCCTGAGCCTTGCTGCCACTGCTGGGGATTAGGGCTAAATCCAGGAGGTTTTCCCTGACCTGGGAAGGGAGAGGTAGAGGATGGGAGAGGGGTAGCACTGGGTGAATGGCCCTGCGACTGAGGCCTATGGTGGTCACATAATGCTGAGGGGTGTTGCTGGCTGTTATGTAGTCCTGGAGGGACAGACTGGGAGCGTGAGGAGGATGAGTGCATACCAGTAGAGGACGGGATCAAGCCAGTACCATTAGTGGGCAGCAATGTGTTCTGGGCATGTTGGTGGTGATGAAAGTTGCTTTTGTTAAGTAGCTGACCCAGTGGACCAGGGGCTTGTGGACTGGTACTGGATAACTGGGTCAGGGCATCTATGGCGATGGCCGTCTGAAGACTGATGTTCTTTTCCTTGGCTATGGAGAGCACCTGGGGGGAGCAAGGAATCGGGGGTTTGGAACAGGGCACTTGGTCTGGGCGAGGGCCTTGAGCAACCTGTTGCTGATGAGAGCATGAAGTTGCAATTTTGTGTCCACCGTTCATCGGTTGGTAGGACTGAGGATTTAGATGAGGTTGCTGAAGGTGAGGCTGCGCATTCGGGGATCCATCCATTGTTTTGCGGGAGCTTTGATCCTCATTAGTTGCTAACTTAATTTTCTTTTCCAGCCACTCAAGGTAGTCTGGACAGTCAGGCCCATCACAGTTGCAGTTCGGGGGCTTGTGTCCATGTTTGGCTTGGCTCAGTGCTGTCTGCAGGGTGTTAAGGTCTTCCGGAGGTTGACAGCTTCCCTCAAGGGCCCCCGCAGAGAGTGTGGCATGAGATCCACCACCACCCGTCTCCTGGGTAAACTTCTCATATAGCTGAGCCGTGTTAGGCTGCACGAGTCGGCAGGAGGAGGAGGAAGGAGGGGGCAAGGAGCCAGCTATAGCTGAAAAAGCCACCAAATTGTGGGCATCCTCCACGTTTGCATGGTGGACAGTTTCACTTGGGGTTGCTCCATTGCCAGTCCAACTCGACTGCTGTTGTTGGGTGCCACTGACCTTGCCATGCCCCGACACCCAGCCTTGCCGCGGGGGCACCTTTCCTGCTCTCTGCTGATCTGTTTCCATAGAAGCGTCATCTTCAGTAGGGTAGCGATTCACCCCATTGGCCAGTTCCAGGCTCAGCACGCCTTCCTGGAGGCGGTCATGTGACCCAATTTCCATCTGGCCTCCACTTCTGGGGCCATCCACTGAAGTGACTTTGTGAACAGTCTGAAACACAAAAATGGATGAATGTTTATGAGATTGCGCATCGCCAATAAATACAGGTATGCTGATCTACCCTGAAAATGATCACGGTCTGAAGTTGCCCTATATATGTATTATCGTTATTTCAGATCAAATGAATTAGTATCATTCTCTTTTATTCAAACTTGACAGAGTAATAATCAATGCAAGATCCCATGACATTTACTTTTCTTGAGTCTCAATCCCCCTCCTCATTCATACTGTATTATGCTACAGGGTCAGATCAATAACTCCTCAAAAATACCTACATAAACAATTACAACAATATTTTGCTGTGTGATTTCAGTACATGTAAGTGTTTCACAGGTCATATGATACATTTTCACTGTAGTTTATTATGAACCCTGGTCCGTTGGGCTATGCAAAACACGTGGAAGGAGTTAAAGTGTGTCAGCTTGTATCACAAAATACACACAGACGAATGAGGAAAATAAAATGTAAATCCCTTTTCAGGAACTCTTGATGTCTTTTAATCTTTTGATAAAGATACATGGTACTGTATCACTGAGCCTGAGTGGAGGAGGAAAGTCAAGAGGATAAAACTTATGTTAATAAGTGAGTGAAACAAAGTAAATGTTTGAGAATCTGAGTTTGGGTTAAAGAGATGTATATATAGTAATCACCATAAACTAAAATGAGTAGATGCATAAGAGAGCATCTATTGAGGAAGGTAGTATGTAGCTCAATGTATATACATTTAAGTACATTGTTTCAATAGTGCAACATCCAAATAAAGCAAATAAGTGTACAAATTCAAATTTAATTTGATCCTTTCTTACAACAATCTAAGGAGAGGAGACACTCACGCCTCCACTGGGCCTTTTTCTGCATTTTCTGTACACAGATAACAACCTCAATCAATTGAGTGAGTGAACTTGGTCATTTTAGTAATCACTTCAACATTTCACTTTTAGACCTAATGGGAAAACGATTTTAATAATATTGGATCTAACAAAGAATCTACCAAATAAGTATTGGACTTACAGTGTGGGAAGGATTTACGGTGTTTAATTTGAATTCTATCATTGATGCTGAAATGCAACAATCCTCTGTTGCCATTAATATAAACCCAAGCAAACTACATTTAACTTTGGGTTTAAACATTACAGTTATGCAGCTGTGAAACTCACAGACGGTTTAATTGTTACAGGATTTACTAAAGTTGAACTTTTTATAGTCTTATTTGCTCACTTTTCTGTGAGAGATGCTGCCACATGATAAATTGAACACTTAAATGAAGAAAGATTTTAAATTATGCTAAAATCTGGGCAGATCAGGTGTAACTTGAACTGCATGACCTCTACTAAGTAGTAAAAACACCTCAACCTGGCAGACCTTCTTTGAGTGTTCGAAGATCTAGAAACATCCAGGAACAACTTCTGAGGTTGACTTTATTGAAGCATTCTGGAATAATTGTATCATATTGTGATGTCTCATTCACAATGGGTCATAAATCACACTCTTTATAGCAATACAGTTTGTCATTTGGCAGCAGAAACCTTTTATAAGTACAACAAATAAGGAGAAGGATGAGCTTGAAGACATGGGATGATTACAAACAGCGACAAGACTCCAACCAGGCCAAGAAAAAACCTGGTGCCTACCTCAGTTATATAGACATACTTTGAAAACTATGCAATATCAAATCAAATCAAACTTTATTTAGAGAGCACTTTACATACAATGAAAAATGTAACACAAAGTGCTTCACATAAAATTTTAATAAAAACACTTGCACGAACGCACACACACACACACACACAGACACAACCACCACGCCACATACACACACACCTACCCACGTCCACCTACACCACCAACCCCAACTGCCCTTAACAAAATATAAAAACTAATGTAAGAATGGTCGGGCAGTACGATGAACTTCTTTCTCATCAACAATAAGGCCAAACAGTGTGAGGAAAATCAATGTGCAAGAGGAGTACAGAGGAAGCAAAACCCAACAAGAGCAAAAGACCTCAGATCTGCAGAAAAACACACAGAAACCTTGACTGTCGCAATTTTGCACACAAACCAGTAGAATTAGAGAAATGATCAAATATGACAAAATATTACGTGTTTAACATATAATTCAGCATCCAAACAGTAAAAACACTACATGTATAGTAAATGCTCCACATCGTAACCTGCACATAAACTGACCTATATAGATAAGTAGATATGAGATCATGGTCATACTATACAGGCCTTTCTCCGACATATCTGAAATGTTGAATTCTTTGCATAGTTTTGTGAATCTGTTTTTAAAAAAAAATGTTCATGAAGAGTTAGACTGCACTTCATTCATTTCCATACATTGTTGAGACCTTTAAACTCAACTACTGACAAACCAGAACTCCAGCGGGGGCCATGAGTTGCTTTCTATGCACAGATGTGCTGTTATGAGAACAGTAATCTCATATGTCTACAACTGAATTCCTTTTTTCCTCTTTTATTACAGTTTGGATAAGTGAAATGTGAAGGTTAAAAAAAACAATTTGGCCAATCATTTCTTCCTGTTCTGCATTGAGGAACTTGTTATCTCCATTTCATGAATCACACGATGCAGCAGAGCAGATGTAAAAGTATTAAACGTTCAGTTAGTAGAAGTAAAACAAGTGACAGACATGTTTTGCTCTTTTGCCATTTCAGCACATTTCAAAGGCCTTTTGAGGAACTCATGCTGATCAGAAGCCGATCGGTTGTGGCCCTTATCTCACTTCCTCTCTCGGTCAGAATTGTGACAGGTACGTGCAATGTTAACTCAACTGAAACCTGCCAACATATCACATGATCCTGTCTCCAACTACACTTTGAAAGAGTTTGTTTTGATCTACTTTGATCTACTTGAGGATTCTGGAGAGTAAGTTTTGACCAGAATTGTATCAATAATAAATCCAAATGTAAACAAAATAGAGAAATGGTTCAATTTCATTGGGTTCTTTTTTTTTTTTCTTTGTGTCCTAAAAGGTCACTTTAAAGCAGTATTCAGCCCAGGATTATCTCCTCTGAGGTTCTAATTGAATGAGGCTAAAATGAAAACAAAAATGATTCAAGGGCAGGTTCAGAAATCATTGACAGAGTTCTTGTTGTGGCTGAACAGTGTTTTGTTCCGCACTCACTGGCTCCTATAAAGGAAAAACAATGACAGGGTCCATGTATATTTGCTGTGATATCTCAAGACACAGCCTTAATCTCACACTCTATTTATTTACCACAGTCAAGGCTAAATAAGTGCCGATTTTGTTACATAAGTTTTACAATTCAACTTCAATGCATGAACACTCAGGTTCGGAATGAAAATAGCTCTCACACACACACACACACACACACACACACACACACACACACACACACACACACACACACACACACACACACACACACACACACACACACACACACACACACACACACACACACACACAATGCAATAGGAAAAAGAACACCGTTTCTACACAAGCTGACCCTAAACAGTGGAACGTCTCACACGCCAACATCAATTTGGAGAATTTCTGAATTCAGAAAGATAAGAGTCACCCAGTTCTCTATCATCTCCATCCAGACTGAAAGAAAAAAGATGGCTTCTGTTTGTGTTGCCGTCGGAGCACGACAGCAGAAGCAAACCTGACGTCCAGCTTCCCCATCATTTGAATATTATTGAAATGAGCCTTTGAAGTTGCTAATTACTGGACAGGCAGTATGCTGGGGTCTTTTGAATCCACCTTCTGCGCTCTGTGTCTGGTGGGGGTCCCAGGGGGTGTCGGCACTATTGATGAGAGGTGGCGGTATTGGGGTTGGAGGTGGAGGGGGGGGCGGCGGCGGCAATGAACAGCCGGCGTGCAATACGTGAGAGGTCTCATGTCTGTGCTATCATCAGTGGCATCAGACGGGAAAGAGGAGGGGGAGGGGGGGGGGGGGGGTAATAGCTGTTTGCGGCAGTTATGAGAACTGCAGTGTTTTGAAACAAGAGCAACTGCAACACTGCACAACCAAACATCCCACTATCACGTACTGTCAGTACACAGCCACGCTCGCGATTCCTCTTTTCTCGCGGTTACGCACGCAGACGCCAATAAAAGTCACGTGTTTAAAGCACCGTGAGCTCAACGTCTGAACCAAAGTGGAGGAGATTGAGCTTTGGATATGCAGGAAACAAACCGTCCACCTCCGGAAAAATGGGATCTGTTTGAATCCCTGTTTAATCTGTGCTCTTATCCACCATTTGTGAGTTCACACTCCGGTCCAGGAGGGAAACGCAGTGTTGACACCTGCAGCGCTCCACTCAGATAGCGTAGACCATGTGGTTTGACAGATATTTACACCATGACAAGAGCTAATTGTCCTTTTCTTTTCACTGACTGTAACACTGCTATTTCACACAAACAAATACAGACACCTTTGTCCAAGATTCACACACACGCACACACACACACGCACAGTATATCCACAAACATGAACACACCTAACCGGATGGGATCCTACAGAACCCGGTAGACCAGACACAGAGCCCTTTAAACGAGATAAGCCAAAACCAAGTGCCTTTTTAACACTGACACTGCTCAAAAAAAAATGAAGAAGAAGCTTGAGGGAGGAGACAAAGCATGTGAGTAGTAGTGGCAGTGGCGGCGGTGGTGGTGGTGAGGGGGTTAAGTGCAGCTTGTGAGTAGACAGCTGAACCTAAATCCCAGATACACAACACCAACCCATCCTCCCTCCTCCTCCCACCCCCCCCACCCCCACCCCAACCCCTTCCCTCGTTGCCGTGCCGAGCAGCGACATGGAGCAGAGACCCTGACAATACGAAGCCGGCTCGGAGGGCTGCCGGCCGCGGCGAGTACTTACGCCCTCCTAGACGTCCAGACAGAGCTGCCGGTCGAAGAGCAGAGAGCAGAAGAGGCGACAGAGAGGAGCATGAGACTTGCTTGCCGGTACAGCAGTCCACTAGCAATGCCGGCCCGTTGGGGTTGTATTCCTCTTTTATCTCTCCCAGCCTGTGCGGCGCACAGACAGAGCAAACGGCGAAATGCACATACATGCAGTCACACACGCAGACACAGCCAGCCGCACGCACGCCGCACACCTCCCCCCGACGCAGCGCACACGTTTCTCATTCTCTCGCCTCTTCTTACGGCTGACGCTTTCTGTTCTCTTCTTTTTCCTCTCTCATTATCTCTGTCTGCTCCTCCCTTCCCTTTTTCAATATCCTCTTTCTTTCTCTTGACTACACATGCAGTCGGCTTCTCTTCGCAGCCCCCACCTTCCCCTCTCCCTCTCGCCTTCCCTCCCTCCCTTCATTCCCCTCCCTCTCGTGCAGCCTCTCCCTCCATCTCCTCTGCCTCTCTCTCTCTCGCTCTCTCTCCCTCTCTCTCTCCCTTCAGTGTGTGCAGAGCGAGAGGCCATTATCTGAGCCACAGCGGGCACGTACGATGGAATGGAGTGTGCAGTGAGCAGAAACAGAGAGAGCAGTGGGGGAGAGTCGCTAGCAGCAGAAGCCTAGGAAACAGCGCAGCAGAGCTCTTACCAATGAGAAAACCTCTCTCTGTCTTCCTCCACGCCCTTCAACACTGCCTCGATGACAGTACATATTAGGCTATGTGTCTGCGTGTGATTTGTTTATCCACAAACTCCCAATATTGGCAGTTTTGTGACCAAGCGAAACAGCGGCTGCGAAGCGAAAACAACCTCGCAATGGCACCATTAGGAATAACGAGCCACCAAAAGCGACATTATACATTGCTTGTTTATGCCTTCTCCAGACGGAATCTGCTTGTTCCTTTGCGACGGTTTGGCTCCAATTTGAAAGCAAATAGATTGAACTCAGCAGTCCTCGCCCAAAGGAGAAGCCACCGATAATGGTTCTTCAGTGTCCGCTTTCCCTCTCATCAGCGTTCATATCGGTCTCCTATTCTGCCTCGACACAAAAAGACATCGGTTTTACACTTGCGGCTGATAATAGATTCTCTTGACGGCGGCACAAGACAGTGAAAACGAGAGGTTGCCGGCTGGCTGGAGCTCTCGTTGGAGCTTCTCTCAACAGCCAGAGTGAGAGGACGAGGGTCACTCTATCGCAACTCGTTCAACGAAATGCAGTTAAAACAATGGAAGAACGTTATGCTCGAAGGTCAATGGAGAAGAAACGGAAAAATTACACTTCGACATCAGCAAGCCAGCGAAACGGGACGTCGGGGAGAGATTGGAGGAAGACGCTGGAGGAGGAACACAGAAGGAACACAACCGGAGGGAAATCCTGAAGAGAAAGAGTTACTGGATTCATGTGACTGACTGCGATGGGAGGGAAGACGATGACGGGGAGGAATGAACAAGAGGCTTGTCCGATTGTTGTCAAACGGCATCCAGCGTAATCAACCTATTTCACTTCACAAGGACGCAACGTTTCTGTGCCCTCGTCTCCGCGAGCCTACGATGCAACCTTCTCCTCTCTCCTCACCATCGCTCTGCCTTGGCGCCGCTGCCATCGTGGCTATCAGCGGCATCAACGCCGCTGGATGTTCCCTCTCGCCCACTTGCTGGCTGACCGGCCTTGTGGTCTTCCCTCCTCTGCTACGTTGCTGGAGTTTTGGAGCAGATTTAACTGAGAGGAGAAGGAGAAGGAGGGGGGAAGAAAACATGGCGTTCTCCCCCATGCAGATCGCTGTCAGCTCCTGCGTAGTATTACTCTCTTACATTACTAAGCGTGAGTCGGCTATACCTCGCTCTCTGGCTGGATTAACTTCCGAAACCTCTCCCTGCTTCACTTAATTTGTCTTTCTCTGTTCCTCGTGGTCTTTCTTGATCTCTCGTTTTCTTTTTTCAATCCAGCCCTGCGTCCTCCCTCGATTTGTCTCTGTTTTGTTTTTCTGAGTCCTTTCTCCGTCTCGCACAGCGTATTGTTGACGGTTCTAACACTTTCTGACGCTCTCGCTCTCCGGCCCTGTAAACTGTTCACTGTCTCGCTCGCTGTTGCCGCACATATTCTAATATATATATACGCACACACACACACACACACACGCACACAGACAGATGAGCGTCAATCCCAAAGAGAAACAGCGCAGCCGAAGCTGTCTAAGGGAAGGAGAGAAGAAGTAGAGCATTAGGTCACATGACCATGGAGTGCCAATGAGCGAGGGAGAGAGAGAGAGCGCGCATTGAGCAAGAGAGGTAGGAAACACATGTGGCGATGACGTCGCTGCCTCGTCACCGTCGTCATCGCCAGTGTCTCCCACCAGGACGCTTGCCTCCACCGCTGCGTGGAGAGTGGGCACATGTGTCATCGTGCACACGTGCCCACGCTCCACTATCGCCACCGCCACACACACCAACGGACACTCGGAAACGCACTCTTTCATCCACCCGAGCGGCTGGTGCTTCGCTCACTCCCCCGGCTGCAGTGACACAGCGATTCTCGCTCGAGACTTGGCTTAACCCCTGAATCGCACGCTCTCCGCAACACAGATCCTCATTTAAAAAGACCGGCCAATCACAACAGTACTTTCCTTTCCTCTCCCTCAGGGCACTCTTTTCAGAAGTTAGCTCAACTCCGACAAGCAGACCGGCTTTCTGACACTTAAATATTTATAGTTGAGGTCGTTGGGTTAATGAAGACTCTGGCAAGCCAACGGACAGCAGTGGATCTCGGAGTTTTATTCAATAACATTGAGGTTTTAACTTTCCTTGGGATTTCAAAAGGAGACAAGAAGACTCACACATGGTAATAACGGGAATTCTGAGTCTGTCATGTACATGAGGTAGAAGCTTCAATCGCAACTCCAGCGACATACACGTATAAGTTATTTATCTGAGTAAACCAATACCAATACCAATTCATGGAAATGTGCTCTTTGATGAGTCATAACCATTGAGATGAAGCAGGCGTCACTTCGCAGAAAGTCCAAATTTCAGGTGACATTCATTTTTGACAAAAACTTAAGAAAGGAAACAGCCTTGCTTCAAAATTGAAATCGACAGAAACACAAAGCCTTGGCTTTAAGATGTTCCGGTGCAATTAAAGTAAATCACACAATGCTGCCATTCAGGCTATCTCCACAGGGTTGTCCTAAATTCACATCCAGAAACACAACAAGTTCTTTCTACTAGATGATGCGACCACAATTTGGCCGGAGGGAAGGCTGTGGTCACCTCACATGACATCATGAATTGAAGCTCACAGCAGATTTCTGAATATCAAAGTGAAATCCCACTTACGTAAAACCTGCTGTAGCCCGGCATCGTGAGGGAAAGAGTCGACGGTTCAACAGATACTCCTCATGTAATCGATCACTTCATCTCACAGAGTAGTCAAATAATCATCCCAACGAGCTGCCTCACGCCCTCGTCGCTCTTTCTCTCTCCATTTGTCTCTCTTATCCTCCATCTCTCTCTCTCTTTCTCTCTCTCTCTCTCTTTCTCGCTCTCTTTTTCGCTCACCGTTTCTCAGCAGTTTACAGGAAAGGTCTTGGTTGTAGGAGGCATGACTGACAACAAAACTCTGTCCTCAGCGGTGTGTGTTGGATCGGCTCACATATGACTAAGCCTGAGTCATCCTCATCTTCTCTTCTCAACAAAGTCCTGACATAGAAATGAATTCCACCAGCACATTGATCGTGGGAGGTCAGTGTCTATGAAACACATGGAAAACCTTCAAAGGTTTAAAGGAGGGAGTGCTTCTGCTTTCATTATTATTCACAAATGAGTTTTTACTAGCTGTCACCAACCACCACACACGAGCTTTAACGGTCATGACATGAGGGTCGTTTTCCCCTCCTCCCACCTCCTTCTGTCAGCTGACTCCTCCTCCCATCACCACTGCCCCCATTCACCTCCACGCACACACCCCCATCCCCGGCCTACATCGTCCTACAGTCTAATGGCATCAAGGTCATCTGATCTGAAACACTCTGCAACCCCCCCCCCCCCCCCCCCTCTCTCTCTTCAAGCACCACATCGCTTTATCTCTTACTTTCCCTCTTCCTGTTCAATCTGCACACGGAGGTAAAAAGCAAATCCACACAGCAGCAACAAATGCAGAGGCACTCTAATGATTTTCCTACACACACACGCACGCACGCACGCACGCACGCACGCACGCACACACACACTACACACACAGGAATGGATTGTTCACTGAGGGTCAGCGGGTTTATTAGTGGGAGGGACGAATGAAGCTGCAGGGCACGTTGTGTTTGACAGAGAAGAAGCAACACAAACTGTTTCAACCTGGTGAAACACATGTGAAAAATATCTTTCAGTAAAAAAAAAAAATTGGGGGGGGGGAGGGGGAGTATTTTCGCAGGTTGCAAAGAAAGTGATTGGAATGGCTACACAACTAGAAAGAATACCAAATAGGTGTAACTGTTCAGTAAACACGTCTGTCGAGCGTGAGCACGTCTTTACACATGCCTGTCTATAACGAGCAACATATTGTTCATATTTCAGGCACCGTGCTGTAATTTCATCCTTGCACCTGTCTGTCGGGCTCGCTCTTTGTCTCTGCCTCCTCCCACCCCCGACTTCACCTCCCCAACACCGACCCGTTCCCATGCAGGCGCCGTGGTGTTGGGTTCAGGGCGTGTTTGGGTGTGATCATACTACCGAGTGTAGGGTATCCAGTCTGAGTCATACCTCCTGACATTCGGCACGTGCAAGTCAGCACGAATCACCCAGCTGGGGAAGGCCTACCCCCTCCTCTTCCTCTCCCAACCCCCCTCACTAGTCCTCACAAAGAGAAAGGGAGAAGGAGGAGTGGTTTAGGAGAGAGAGAGGGAAAAATGGAAAGGTGGCGATGGGAGCTGGGTGCTGGAGAAGGGGGGGGGGGGGGGGGTGATGTTAGGCAGGGTGGAGCCACCAAAAATAATGAAGAGGAAGGGGAAGGGGGGGGGCGCTATTTTTAAGAGGCAGCTCTTTGTGCAGAAGGTTTGAGAGATGAAAAGAAAGCACAGATTGTAATCAGAACAGAGGATGGTCTGGCTTAGAAAATATTGGATGTGAGACAAAGAACAGTAGAACAGAGAGAAATGAAGAGATATAGAACCAGTCAGTTTAAAATGTTTCAAAGCCACACAAGCACACCAAGTACCTGCCGGGACAGCGTGTGCCAAGTCATGCAAAAAAAGCTGAGCGGTGAGATCTGATTGGACAATGATGCAATCATTGACAGGACACAGGAGCGTTTAGCATGTTGTTTGTTTTTTTTGCAGGTGAAGCACGCCAGCATGAAAGACTGCAGGATGATAGTGTTTTAGACAAACGGTGAAGGTAAATCAGGATCTTTACAGACTTGAAAGAGAGAAAAAAAAAAAGAGAAAGCAAGAGGAGCCTTCCTCAGCTCTGCACGGTGGCTGGCGGCCAGCCTTGTCTCTCTCAGGACCTGGGCTAAGATTAGCTTCCCATATGTTCAAGTCAGGCGTAGCCGGACTTAAAGGGCCAGCGCAAGGCCATGCCAACACAGAAACCCTCACTTGTGCCTCCTGATGCTTTAAATATACATGTGCATGCAGGGGTAGAATCAAAATGTTTGCATAAATTCTAAAAGAAAAAAAGGTTTCAAAAAAATAATCAGCGCAGATGGTCGCTGCAGCACACGCAGAGCGTTTGTGATCTAATGCCAGTTAGAAATAAACCTATTGCTTTACATATATGGACATATCAGCCTCAACTACAGTCACTTGATTATACTGAGGAAATCAGCATTTTCATGTGCGTGCTTTAACAGTATGTGATGAAAACTCTGACAGCTGTTGCGCTGTGTTACATAAAACCTGGCAGTGCCTGGCAGCGGCGGGATTCGGGACCGTATGAAGTTGGCGCCCGGTGGGAGCAGCAGCCGCCAGGAGAGGTGAGAGTTAAAGCGCTCC
Source organism: Blennius ocellaris (assembly GCF_963422515.1). Lineage (NCBI taxonomy): Eukaryota > Metazoa > Chordata > Actinopteri > Blenniiformes > Blenniidae > Blennius > Blennius ocellaris. Next base: position 25,915,533 of record NC_137656.1, on the reverse strand, counting down.
GGCAACAGCTGAGGGCTCCTCCCCCTTCTCTCTCCATTCATTTTTTATTAACTGCGGCACCAGGAGGCTGACAACATCAAACACGGAAACCACCAACGATGCCACCGAGCCACCGACCGCAGAGCCACCGTGCCACGCAGGATATCGATCCAGTCCAACAAACGGTCGCGAGACATGCAGAGCTGAGAGACTTGACTGCAGGGATGAGGGTCTGCTAAATGTCATAAATTAGAAATGAAACGGAGCGCAGAAAGTCCTCAGATATTAATGATTGCATGCGAGTGAGGCAATTATCGGCGACTGGATGCTCTCATGAATTCCCGTGAGGACAAATAGGAGGAGCTGTTTGGGAATCCTCGGGGTGCGCTTGATAAAACAGTCCCTTCACAACCGTAAAAGGAAACTTGGATGAAACACACTCCAACAAGATTCACTGTGTGTTCGGGAGGTCTCAGCGGCGAGCAGCAGCTGAGTCTTCCTGCGTGCAGGGTTGAAGTCAAGGTTAGACGAGCTTCACCTTCCTGCAAATGGTCAATACTTGCACCTCCAGGTGTGGGAATCATCTTACAACAGAAATGAAATTAAAGCTTTCCTGGACCACACAATAAAACCTTGAAGCAGATTACAGTAAACATTATTTAATTATGTGATCTATATTGAAACTCATCTTTATTAAAACCAAAGCCCTTAACTAATAAGAAGGAGAATGGAGAATGGAGAGCTTCTAACTGCAATACATTCCCCACATACTATGACCAATTCCACTTCTAGTAAGGAAATGTACTGATCTTCAGGTTAAAGAGCAACAACATCGTCATTAAATTTAACCATTTATAGGATATTCATTATATCAGCACACCCAGAGAAATAAGTAGGGATATTGAAATAAAGTAAATGAACCCTTTGTGTCATTTATACATGATTAAAAAAATAATGAAATGAATTTTAATACCTAGTCACAAAGACACTTAATTTCTGCATGATACAGGCTACATGTTATTATGTTATTGAGCACTGTGCTACTGTATATTGCATTATTTTCTATCTCTCTCTCTCTCTCTCTCTCTCTCTCCATACATATATATATATATATATATATATATATATATATATATATATATATATATATATATATAAAAAATCATGATTATTATTATTATTTTATGATTCAGATCAAATGTGCATTTCTGAGTTTATTTCTGAGTTTACTTATTGTTTCTTGTGGTCCATTGTTTCCGTGCTTATATGAAGATTGTATTAAGTGAACCACAATTGAATTTGCACGACTTAAAGATGTAAGATCAATTGATATAAAACGTCATAATACAATGAAATGTCAGGACTTTCGAAACCCGAATCACACTCCTTTATTCTCACACACATTCACTCAATGTTGTGTGTACAACAGCCCATCAGTGAAACACATTTTTGTTCAGGAGCCACCGGCAGCCCAGTTTCATCTAAAGTGGTCTGGCCGGTAAACTAGAACCTTAATATCCTTTAAATTTAGCCGTTAAAGTTTTACTTTATTTTGGTGCAGAGTACATGTTTGGGAAATGTCTATATTTTCACAAAAATCACTACAGAAAAAGACAACAATCGCCATTTAAAGCCAATTTTAATCGAACCTTCGGGTGCGAAACACAGTGAAATGTCCAGAAAACTTCCCATATAACTGTTGCATTATGAGCAAAACTCCCCGACAGCACGGCTTTGATACTATGTCGAGTTTTCATGGCAGCATCATTGATGTCTGGTCTCATCGTGTCGTGTTCTCTCTGTGTACTTTTTAAGAAATGTGTGTTTTTATTTGGTTCTTAAAACTTGTACCGTTTGGTGGTTCCTCAGTGACGAGACACTGTCGCCTCAACAGCAAGCAATGAAAATATAAAGACTGACACTGTATATTATTATTGAGTTAATGGAAATCACCGATGTGTGTTACGCTACAACGTTTAAAAAAAAATGAATAAAAGATCTGAAATGCCTGAATGGAAACCTTGCAGAGCAGTAAACACATCGAAAGCTCGCCGTGAATGGAAGAGGTGATGTCAAACCCTCCACTTCCTGAGTCTGTACTACATACCCAACCTCTTACTATAAACACACACACGCGCACACACACACACACACACATGCACACACACACACACACACACACACACACACACACACACACACACACACACACACACACACACGTGGGGTGCCGGCTCGGGGATCACGTGACCAACCTTGGATGCTGGACTCGAGAGCTAAAATTAAAGCAATGATGTCATCAGACATTCAGTGTTGCCACGGAAACTAGGTCAGTGTTAACCCTTAGTGGACGAGGCCGGGGATTCCACAACGTAAAGCGACAATGTACGATTAAGAAAAACTTCCATCCGCCGCTCTGAGGTTCCGGGGGGTTTCTGCTCTGAATCTTTCCTGCCGACGCACACGCCCCGTTGGGTTCAGCTCACGCAGTGGCATGGTAAGAATTACAGAATGTCAGAATTACGTGACTGCAGCCGTCACTTGTTGTGGTAACCTCAGCTCGGTCTTCCTTCCTGAGCTGCGAAGAAAACTGCGGCTGTCTCACAGGAAAAGACAAATTCAGAGACTCATCAGGTTCATGATATGATGTGTTTGCTTCTTAAATGTTAAAGATGGCGTGCCGCCGGCTAAATGTGTTTCTGATGTTTCCTCCTGCTCTGCTGCAATAATACTTATTATTTAAGTGTTCTGACGTTCTGACAACAGGCTTCAGTTGTCATTGAGTTCAAGTTTTTATCCTGTGGAGAAATTTGTGCTCCTGTTTGCATAAAGGTTATTATTTCTGAAATTATTGAAAGTTTAAAAAGCATGTACTTTAGTAGACAGAAGTCTATATTGTAGTTTTTATATACTTTAGTGTCATAAAATGTCTACTTTCTTCAGATTTATTAGGATCCTGAAGACATCATGTTTAAGTAAATATTATATTTTTAGTAGATTAAGAAAAAGGTTTCGAGGCTTTGTGCAGGTGATCAACTGAGAATAATACCTTGAGTGACATCACCTGCAATAAGGATTATTCAAACAAACACTGTTTACATGAGAATTATTTTCTGGAAGTTATCATCTCTGTTTGTTCGCTTGCATGCAACGATTGGTGGAAGTGTTGAGCTGCTCACAAGCACATGAGATACCAAGACAAGGAAGGAAGCTACCAAAACATACTGTATTACAGCAGAAACCAAAATAAAATGCAATTTGGGAGATGATCTGTCATACAAATAAAGCCAAATGAGGAAGAGGTTCAGAAAAGAGTGTGAGACCGAGGAAGAGGCAGAAAATGTTCACAAATAAAAGTGGTGTGGAGGCAAGCTGAGGATGTGTCTTCCGACAGAGTGGCAGAGTTTTCACCCGCTGAGACAAACATAATCAGAAAATTAAATTAAACTTTCGTAGTGTTTTGGGCGTCCGTTTACACGACAACGGTGCTCGGAGCCACTGAAAATCCAGAACAGCTCCACAGGTGGAACTTTTTGAAATAGCGCTGACTCCGTCTCCGTGGAAACGGGGGGGGAAACCTTTCTGAAACGCTGCTACTGCGCATGCACACTTCAGCCTTCGTAAATAGTTGTTGTGCACATGAGCAAGTAGATGAACAATGACAATAATGGCGGCCTCCAGAGTGCCGCGACACTTTATGTTTAGTGTGTTGTTGTCTGCTGGCATGTGTGCGTGTGGTTTCATTGCAAAAACAAACAACAGCACCCACTAGTGGACCTGCATGAAAGCGACACTGACAATGTTTACGTTGCCTTGTAAACAATGCGTTTCGTGTGAATGTGACCGCAGTAGATCCCATTGTACGGTAATCAATCAGCAGGAACTCCTCCCTGTTTTTCTGGATCTGGAACACATGATGGCGTCAATTCATCCACACCGTCCATCAAAGACTTGCTTAGTTTTCAGGCCACATGCTCTTCCTGCCACAACCGTGATTTGAACCCCAAGTTCTCTCCAAATGAAGGTCGCAACTTATCTTGGTGCAAAACCTGAGGGACCAATGTTTCAACCGATCAACTTGAAGAAATACGCAAACAGAAAAACTTTAGTGTTTAAAGTTGTAAATGTGTTGTAGTTGCATGCAAATGTTCTGTACTCTCTTTCACTTTGAATTTATTCCTGTCCTTGTGTCCTGAACAAGTCAATAAGTAACTCGCAACCAAAGACAACTACGTTGCTGTAAAACAATAAATGTGGATTCAAAGTACTGCTTTGCTCACTTCATGTGTTCTGTAAGGCAGTCTTCATGTGGCGTAATGCACATGACTGCATGATGGTGCAGAACTTCCTACAGACGTTGTCAGGAATAGCACCGTCAGCTGTCGCATGAAGGCCGCCTTTGTGCAACCGGGGAAATGTTTGACAGGGAAACAGATCTCGACGAGATAAACACTCCACCCAAGGACTCGCATGGCAACTGCGACCTTCTGCAAACAGGAGCTCAGGATCGCCAAAGACAAAGAGCACAAACTAGTTAAACACAGGAAAGGACTTTTCAGAGGTTTTTGTTTTTCAAACCAGACGGTGGAGTCTACCTTTCAGACAGAGAGCCTGGTCCACATATGGGCCAGGATTAGAGCAGGCTTAGCGGTAAGCTGGAGTAGGTTGCAGGACTGGGCCAAACCCTTTTAAAACGGACCAACTAACCTACAGTTCAGACTGAATGAATGAATTTGCCAGCGTCTTGGTTTCCTGGTGCGACTAAGTTATGTCTGTGAGCACGTGATGGAAACTCCGTGCTTCCCTTCTTCCGTCTGCGGGGAACCTGGACGTCACAGGAGTGTTGTGACGGCGGGAAGGAGCTGGTGTGATGCTCAGTAAATCCCTTCTCCCCGACGCCTCGCCTCGCTCTTTCCCCACATAAACACAGGAGCGTGCCGCGACTCGGCGAGCTGCGGAACAGCAGCGGCCGCACGCCACAGGTTACTACGGCCGACTGGCGACAGGCGTGCGCATGCGTGACCCACTAACTTTTACTCTCTTTACCTCATTTGACTCCAGAACCTAGAAGAAGCGGGACGGCCCCCCTGGCTCCAGAGCCGGCGTGCATGGTCCCTCCTCCTTCCCTCCTTCCCTCCCTTCCTCCCTCCCTCCCTCCCTCCCTCCCTCCCTACACATGCCTGGCTCGAGCACCAATCAGCGGACAGCGTGGGACGCTTTAAACCGAGGACGCCGCCGCTTCATCATGGAGGCGCTCAGCTTGGAGGTAAAGCCGAGGGAACGTGAGTTTAACGCCGTCAGCTGCTCAGCGGCGAGACGTGGGTGTGAACGCCGCGGCCCGGAGGGATGAGCTGCACCTGTACTCCGATCCCGAGACGATGTCGCCGTGGGAAACATCCTCGAAAAGTCACATGGCGTCAGAGCACGACAGGATGTTCAATCAGGGGTTTCACCGTGTGCTGGTTTTCAGACATTGACCTCATTCAAAGAAATTACACTCCCCGAGGAAACCGCCGGCGCGGTGGGGTCACTTTTTAACATGTGCAGGTCTGAACCGGCTCGCTCAGAGCACCGTGTTGATCATTCATTTACAGAGAATCTTAATGGAAGACAAAATTAAAAAAAATAAAAAATACCCTGATCTCTTACCTCGGCCGCCAGTTCAGGGTTTCCAAAGGAGCTTTGACTGTTGTCTTCAAAATATTCCACCTTGACAGACATTCACAAGAACAACAGAGAGAGAGAGAGAGAGGGAGAGAGAGAGAGAGAGAGAGGGAGAGAGGGAGAGATGGGAGGGGGTGAGAATAACAATCAATAGAATAATGCGACAAGGGCCTGTTCACAAAACACTCGTCGTTAAGGACAGTGGGGTAACGCTGCAGCTGTACAACATGTTCGTCGTGCAACACAGGACCCCCCCCCCCCCCCCCCCGCCCCCCCCTTCACCGTCTCTCAGCATGAAACGCTTTAAGAAGAGGTTGCCCTCGGAAACGTCTTTTTCTTTGATTTGTGCTCAGAGAGTGAGCCGGCACTTCCCTCTGCTGCCGGGACGGAGAAACGAGAGACGGCGAACCGAGATTCAATTTCAATTATGGAATTATGTAATGTCTGTGTCCTGACCTGGTGCAGCCTCCACAACACACACACACACACACACACACACACACACACACACACACCTTCAGTCTGCATCTTTTTAACTGCTATACCGGTGAAACGAGCATCAGCTGACTGGTGTGGACGGACCGAAATCAGCGGTGATTGTAAAACAATAGCATCTTCTTATTTTGTACAACCCCCCCTCTTCTAAATGACCCGGGCTCGATGTTAAGTGATGTGTTTTGTCTTGAGTTGCCACCCCCCCCCCCCCCCCCCCCCCCTCTGGTCCCGCCAACCTCCGACCTCCCCCCTCCCTCCTCTAAACTCTCTGAACGCCCCCACCAATCAATCCTGAAATAGTCTGGTGTTTTGAATATTTACCCTCCAAGCCTCTGAGCTGCCTCGGTGTGTACTCCTCCGTCTGCCGGACGAATCCCCATCAGAAGACTCCGGCTCCCTCTTGTCTTCCACCCCCTCTCCCCTCTATCCCTTTCTTCTTCTCTCTCCCTCTCTCTCCCTCTCTCTCTCTCTTCCACGCTTCTTCTTTCTCAGTCTCTCTCTCGTCTGTGATCCAGCAGCCCATTCAGGAAGCCATCTTGTGTTTTTAATCTGGTTTTACATGAGCTCTCGTACGCACGTTCTCTCTCTCTCTCTCTCTCTCTCGCTCAACACACTCCCCCCTCCCCTGCTCATACGCCAATAGGTCTACCGCACACACACACACACACACACACATGCATAAGGGTTTTTTCTATGTGATTGCTATCGCTTCTTCCTCCCACTCATTCATTTTTTTTCTCTCTTTTCCTTCTGCATGCATGATATTGATGTCCCCTCAAACCACCCCTTCCCCCAATCTCTCTAAACATACACACTCATGAGCAAATGTACACACACACTCAAATACACACACACACACACACACACACACACACACACGCAAGGCTCGCTGGAGAGACGTCACGCTAGAGGTAGTGCACAAAGGCCGTCTGTCCACCAATCAGAGGCCGGCCTGGGCTCTGCTGCTAGGGTGAAACTGAAGGAGGGCGAGCGAGGGTGGCGAGAAAGAAAGGAGGAAAGAGAGACACAGAGAGAAACAGGAGCTAGTAAAAAGAGGAGGTTAAAAAAAGGAGCCTGCAAGTGTGTGTGTGTGTGTGTGTGTGTGTGTGTGTGTGTGTGTGTGTGTGTGTGTGTGTGTGTGTGTGTGTGTGTGTGTGTGTGTGTGTGTGTGTGTGTGTGTGTGTCTGTGCGTGTGTGTGTGTGTGTGTCCAGCCACAGAAAAAAAAGGGTTGACATAAAGAGACAAAGTGAAGGTGGGTGGGAGCTGTGTGTGTGTGTGCGTGTGTGTGTGTGTGTGTGTGTGTGTGTGTGTGTGTGTGTGTGTGTGTGTGTGTGTGTGTGTGTGTGTGTGTGTGTGTGTGCGCACATGCGCGTGCAGGGGGGTTATGGGTCTTCTCTATGCCTGTCAATTATCTCCTCCAACTCGCCTTCCCTAAACAATGCCTCTGGTATGTGGTATCACTGAGCACCATCTGTGTCAAGGCTGCCTGCAATAACTGGACTGGACTGCACACACGCATGCACGCGCACGCACACACACACACACACACACACACACACACACACACACACACACACACACACACACACACACACACACACACACACACACAGACCTGCAAAGACACTCTCAAACAGACTCTGACAGGCAAAAAAAAAAAAGAAAAGAAAAGAAAAAATGACAATTACACAGCAAAGCCCGGCATGCTGACTCAAAGCCAGCGCAGACACGTGAAATGAGAAAAGCGACGCTGCCGATTTAAAGCTCCTCGTGCAAACTTTTCAAATGTCACCGATCGTACTGAAATGTCAACGATTCAGTTGGTAGCTGCAAACGAGTCACGTGTCCTGTTGTTTACAGCGCCGAGCAGAAAGACATGCCACGCTCGCTTTGGTTTTGACGTAACGGGTTTGTCCTCGATGCATCACTTGTTTTTTTTCTTTACGGGTCTTCACCAAACTTAATGAGCAGTAACGTGAGAAAGGATGACGACGTGCTGCAGCGGGAAAAGGCGGCTGAAATAGAAACTGGACAGAGAGAGATGGCACGCAGTCAGCGAAAGTTCTTGCAGGCTGGCGAAGGCTCGGCGGGTCGCGGCGAGGACAGGCAGCAAGAGGCAGAATCCAAATGAGCTGGAGTGTGGCGCGCTGAGGTGAGGCGAGGTGAGGCGAGGCGGCTACGCAGTGACACAGCGTTTGGAGCGTCTGTCTGACACGGGGAAATCCCCTCTGCTGACGTCACGCGGGGCCACGTGTGTGGGTGTGTGTGTGTGTGTGTGTGTGTGTGTGTTTACGTCTGAGCAGAGGCGTGTTCGTGGTAGAGCTGGACGGCGAGCGCGGCCACTCGGACTCAGCGAGCCTGGTCACAGGTGAGCTGCAGGACCTCCAGCGATCGTAAGAGGATTGGTAGAGATCGGCGGTACTTTTTTTTTTTTTTTTTAACGGAACCGAGCACGTCTGAAGCACAACTTCTCCCACCTGGCAGTCACTGAAGGAGCGTGATCACAATCGAGACACACACGTGGCTTCATTCAGCCACATCTCATTCACAGACATCCCGACTCTTCCTGCGACCTCGTCACATCCAACCACAGATTAGAGACTCCTCGGCCCTCGCCAAAATAAACCTTGTGCACAGCCACACAGCAGGGGGGGTCTGAGCTGCTCAGATAAGAGCTCTGAAGACTCGAGAGCCGGGAATATAGACGGAACGACACGACGGCACTCATCTGCAAAGAAACTAAGTTATTAAACTGATATTTAGAAGCTGCGATGCCATAACTTTACATTCTTTTATTACAACGTTGAAGACTTGCTCTTACATCTTCTATACTTATGATATCATAAAGTCATGGAAAGACTCAGGTTATATGCTGGAGCCACGAGTTCAAACCAAGCAACGCCGAGCAGCATTGATCCTGTACACAAACTACCATCAGAATTTAAATCAGACCTTAATTTAGGTGTTTTTAAATCAAGATTCTCTAGTTGTGTGCCTAAAATATAGTATTTATTTCTTCATCCATCCAACATCTGTGCTGCTTCATCCACATTGTGGCTGCAGAGCGCTGGAGTCCATAGTGACTGACTGACTGACGTACTGGCAGAATGCAAACCAAACTATTGTTTCTCTTCACTTTATTTGACTATTTTAAATCAATTCAGATGAAAAGTAGACATACTTGTTATGCCTTGCTTTATTTCGCTTTAATATTTCAATACGTTTTATTTTCACCCCCCTTTCTACAGCACTTTGAACGGCCTGGTTGCTGAAAGTGTCATAGAATTATATTTACTTTTATCTGTGGCACGACACGCCTATTAATAACTCGCTAATAAATCGTTCTGCTCCTGAAAGCTTCCCCGAGGAGGCGGGGCTTAGTAGCGATCTCACCAACGACGAGAGTGTGTGCTGTTGATCATTTTGTGTCCAGGTCTGTTAATGTTTATAAATGTTTATATATGATCATATTTATTAATGATTGAAAATCTAAGAGCTTAAAAAAAGCAGTTCATTTTGCAATTCTTTGTTGAGGTTTCTTTGAAAGCATTCTAAAATGCTGTGAAAGATGGATTATTGTGTTGTTTAAAAATATACCTGAATTTAAATAAAGTTAAGATGGGATGAAATCAAATAATAATGAAAAGCCCAACCTAAGACATTTACCACCAGCTGCCATTGTTAATGTTTATAGTGCTTTGTTTTCCTGCCTGCGTGTGTGTGTGTGTGCGTGTGTGTGTGTGTGTGTGTGTGTGTGTGTGTGTGTGTGTGTGTGTGGTTTTATTTCAAAAATGAACAACAGCTCCCACTAGTGGCCCCACATGCGTTCTACCGACTATAAGGATTCTAACTCTCCTCATGAACAATAAAAACTTTGGCTTCACATCCCTACGTGTGGTTCAGACCCGCTGGCGGTGCTTCACACAGCCCAACATCAACGCTGCTCATTGTACAGCAGTGAGCTGCAGTGCAGATGTGACGGGAAGATGGAGGACGTGGCCAGCAGCCAATCAGAGACTCAGCTGGTGCATCCATGCAGAGGTCAGAGGTCAGAGACGGAGGGGAGAGCGGGGGAGGGATGTTGATGAATGGCTGGACAATCAGTGAGGAGCCGCTTTCCAATGAAAGGCTGCAAATCCTGAACACTTTGTCGTCCAACACCTCTGAAGCTTTGTGAGCCTTCAGAGGAAAACTGGAGGTTACAAGCAATTAAAAAAAAAAAAAAGCTTTAGGTTTCCTTTCAAACGTGATGATATTAATATTTCTTTCTTAAAAATGTCCACTTTTTCGCAGTGACTCAGAGAAGTGAAGGTTTGTGCCCAGTGTTCACCTCTGATCTTCTGTTAGATGTTACAGGCTGAGCCATCTGGATTAAACCTGCTCTCTGTTCCCATCATCACAACCAAACATGCAGAAGCTGCTTTGAGTTTGTATGCAACAGATATTTGAAACAAACCCTCCCCCTCCCGCTCCCTTTTATTTAAAACCAGACTGGTGGCTGTTTACTTTCAGTAAAAGAACAACTGGCTTCATATAATTAGCAGTAAGGACAACATGCAATGAGGTGATCCATTCCCCATTTGTGTTGCAAAAATGTGTTTTTGTGTTCTAACATGTGGAGCATCTGGTTGTGGCCTCCAGTGTGTATGTGGCTGCAGGGCTGCTCGCGGTCAGGTGACCGTCATATCAGCTCTGCCATCCGTACCGCCACACCTCCAGAGCCGCTGATAAACCAGCCCTACGCTCGTCTGATAGTGTGCACACGTGAAATCGCTGGAAACATGTTCTTTTTAACAGAAATCGGGAGTTTGGAATCAGGAGGGGGTGTTGATTTCTGTCGAGCCGGGTGCAGAAGACTCCGAAAAGTTTCTGTTTGGATTTCACAAAGTCGGTGAATAAAAGTGTTTGACGCAGATTAAGCGTTGATACGAGCAGAACAAAACGAGGTTCAAGCAACTCCAGCTGCAGAACCCGGGTGACAGTCTTCAGTTTGCATGTTAATGGCCTTTGCTAACGTCGTACAGCTGGGGGGACTCAATACTTTAATTCTACACTTTGACACATGGACGGGTGGACATGGGACACAAGACACAAGCGTCTCCACCAGAGGAGGGGGCAGCTTCAAGCATCGACGCACTGAAACTAGACTGATGACATCAGTCATTTTAAATGTAATGAAGCCAATAACATAATAAGCTACCAAACATTTGAAAACACGCCTGGGGCCCCGTCTGTACGACACGTGGAGAAGGAACATCTTCTTTGCGTGTTGGGAGTTTGTTTACACGACAACACATAGTAAATAGCTCTTCTCCCCAGTTCTGCTGAACACAAAGTGTATTTCTGTTTATCATCATTACATTATTGGTTGCAGTTATTAACGTCTTATTTCGTCAAATTATTTTCTTCACAGCTACTCAAAAAAAAAAAAAAAAAAAGTGAAAAGCCGCCATAATATTGTAAAACTCTATTGTTTCAGTGGCTTGGTTTCATTATTATTATTATTATTATTATTATTATTATTGTTATTATTATTATTATTATTATTGTTGTTGTTGTTGTTATTATTATTATTATTATTATTATTATTATTATTATTATTATCATCATGTTATTGTGAGCTACAAACCCTCACAAAGCGGCTGGACTGTCTGAACACCGGTTGAAACACAAGAGCTGAAGTGATGATATGGATCTATTGAGGATCTATTGAGGATCTATTGAAGATCCATTGATGAGCTATTGAGGATATATTGAGGCTCTATTGAGGATCTATCTATTGAAGATCCATTGAGGATCAATTGAGGATCCATTCAGGATCTATTGAGGATCCATTGAGGATCTATTGAGAATCTATTGAGGATATATCTATTGAGGATATATTGAGGATCTATCCACTGGGGATCTATTGAGAATCTACCTATTGAGGATCCTCTATTGAGGATCTATTGAAGATCTATTGAGGATAAATTGAGGATCTATTGAAGATCTATTGAGGATCTATTGAGGATAAATTGAGGATCTATTGAGGATCCATTGAGGTTCTATTGAGGATCCATTGAGGATCTATTGAGGATCCATTGAGGTTCTATTGAGGATCTATTGAGGATCCATTGAGGATCTATTGAGGATCCATTGTTACATAATGTGGGATTGTTGTGTATCTGGATTTCTCTTGTTCTGCTCAATGCACACAGATCCATTTTTAAATTGTTCTAATCGTTAGAAGTGTAATTGTTTTCTACTGTTGGTTGAAGGCGACTTATAAGTGATTGTAAAAAGGTTTTAATCAATGTTTGAAATCATTAAGGGAATGTGTTAATATATCATCATGTTTGTATAAAAAAGTTAAAGGACTTTACTGAAAGTGTTTTAAATTCCGAGAGTTTTGGTTCCTATGGTGGAGTTTACAGACGGACTACACAGTTCATGAATGCAATCTCACGTTAATGGACTGATAAGACGGAAAAAAGAAGAAAACAGAAGACTGTTTCCATGACACAGCCAATGAGGTACTATTTGATCATATGTTCGTAGATTGATGGACTTTAACCTGTACGATGTGCGTTTTCACCAGTTTATACTTTTCATTTCATGTTGGTTGTAGTTCTCACAGTGTATCCGTACTCTGTTGTACATGAAAATAAACGCTGATAAACTGAAACTAAAATAATAAACTGCTCAAAATGAAAGCCTTTGTTCTTGCAGATGAATACATTCATGTTTTCAAGCAAAGTTTCTTGTTTTATCAGTTGTATTTTTACAAGTTTCTTCTCCCGATGTCTTAGTGTGACAGTTTTCTGAACTTTAGCTGGAAATTAATTTTTTCAAATGACTTTCAAAAGACTATTATATGTACTTTCTAGTGGCGTGTGGTGAGGTTCCTGGCTGGTGAGGCTCCGACTCCTCTGGACTCAGATTCACATTGTAAGAAGTGAAAAAAGCTTCTTATTTCACTCTTCATCCAACAGCATCAACTGGTAATGATTCATATCATCAGCATTCATCTTTCAGTCACATTGACAACAACACAAACACAAACACGAACATAAACATAAATACAGGAACATGTTTTTCCTACAAAGAAAATGTTTTTTATAGAGATGGATAGAGCACCTTCTTGTGTCCAATCAATTCATATTTAATATAAACTAATTAAAGTATAGAGATGTGTGCAGCACTAATTTAATTTTGAACTCCAGCAAACATTTCTGTTATTTTTCAAGCTTTAAATTCTGGTGCTTGAATCAATTTTAATAAAGGTTGTCAATCAAATTGATAAGAAAAAAATATTTTAGGCCAAAAGTTTAGTTATCACATACATGAACTTTTTCTACTTACTCTCATCTTATTTTAAAAAATAAACAAAAACTCCGTCTCGACGGAGATTATGGCCAAAGTTCAGTTCAGGTACGCCCCCTTGAGGTGAGGCAGAGTACTGCCTGCCTCACTTGCCGAGTTTGCTCTGCACTTTATTGTACGATCAGCGAGAACATTTCTCTCACACCTACATTAAATACATGACACAGGCCTGCTGTATAACAAACATTAGCGTAAAGTTCGTGTTGTTGATATGCTGAGGAACAGAAAGGTCATGTGACCCAGTTTGTACTGGATCACATCAGTTCTCCACTGCCTCACCCGGGATTTCATCCACTAATACTCAAACTCCTTGATTTGTACTTAATAAAATGTCAACAATGTGTAGAGTCATAATGAAAATGCAGCTTTAACACAAATCAGTGGAAAATATTAATATTTATTTTATGTACATTTTTCTTTTTTTTTCTTTTTCCATGATGGCTCCCCTGTCCACACGTCACTGGTACTCTCTCTCCTTTACGTTCCTCAAACTGGCTCTTTCCTTGTCTTGATATCGGTGGGCTTCAGATTTACACAACATTTCATGTGAAAACACAAAGTTTAGCAGTTTAATTTCTGGGAAAGTTTTGCGTTTACACAGCAGTGTTTTGAAAAGGATGTTTGTTTACATGACACGTAAACAAACATCTCACAGTGGCGGAACGGAGAGATACTGAAGCTCATTAGTTTAATTACAACCAAATCACATCAACAACAGGTGAATGTTGAGTCTTCCTATTTCTGTTATAATCTTTCTTTTTATTCTTATTTTTTTTTGTTTGGGGGGGGGGGGGTAATTTAGTTTAAGTGTTCAAGCTGCTGTATCTTTAGTGATATCTACCATATAGACAGTTAACTGTGTGTGCACACGTCCAGACGGTATCTAGATTTGTCAAGGCGATTAAAAATAAGAAGCGACAAAGTTAAAAACATTTCTAGAATTCTAGAGAGTACATTTCACAACAAGCACTTTTTGACTTAAAAAGACAGTTTGAGGACTTTTTTGTTCGTTTCTATTTATTCTAGTTATTTTTTACTTTCCCCTTCTTCTTTTTTTTCCATTTTTGAGTTTATGAGTACTTTCACCAACTCTGATATCTTAACCCAAATAGTTTGATCTGATGAATTTTAATCCAACATTATCCTCCAGACACTAGTGGACATGATGCTGTTTACTAACTACAGTCTGATGATCAATAGCGGAAACAATAAAGGAAGATTTTCAATCTTCTCTAAGGGGAAATGTTCCACAGATGCTCTTTAAAGAAAAGCCAAACCAAACTTCCAGGTTGCACATGAGCTGTTGTGGCTCCAGCTCCTTCCTTCTGTCACACTTTGGCAGTTTATTCAGGTTTTTCCTGCTTCTTTCCCTCCAACCCCGCTGACCATTTACTGCATCTTCCCGTCCTCCCCTCTTGACTCCCTCGCCCATCCCCCCGTCCGGCCCTATTTAAGACACCGGTGCACAAAGACACGCAGCCACACACGCACACATAAGTGAACACTTTATAGAGCTGCAGTCACTCGCTCTCTCTCGCTCTCTCTCTCTCTCTCCCTCCCTCCCACCCTCCCCATCCACACTCACACAAATACAAAACGGCCTAAGGTTAACCCCCCACCCCGGTCCAAAATCTCAAAGGTCAAAGGACAAAGCACAGGCAACTGAAGGAATTCTGCACTGCTGCTGTTTGGAAGCCCTCGCTGTCGTCTCAGTCATGCACACGCTGTCCAGCTCACAGGCTTTTTAAAAAAACTGCCTCATCTTCACGGCAAACCCTGACATGTGCATTCACTTAATAACTCGTCAGCAAGAGTTAGAAGCACTTCGACATTTGAAGAAAACTTTAATTTCCAAATGACTGCAGGTGTTCAACCGGATAAAAATAAACAGAAAAGACTTTGTCCAGTTATTTGCAAGCAGGATCAAAATTGGATTTCTGTTTGTTTTGAGAGTGAAGATTTAACCCGTGGCTGTTTGTCCATGTTTGAAAAGCACATGGTTTCATCACGGTGTGAGGTGTGCTCGACAAATGTGTTTAAGATGGCAGGACGTTGGCTTCCTGACATCTCCTCGGCCCGTTTGAAGGCGGCTGACGCTCACCAGCCGAGGCGACGCGGAGTCCACCGGGGGAATCGGTCGCTAATGGCTGGAGGGATGAGTCCACTCCTCCTGAGTAATGAGCGCGGAGTCGAAAGAGAACAAAGTGGGAGTCAGCATTGGGGAGGATTGATCGCTGCCTGGTGATCAACTGGACACAGCAAACTGTCAGGTTTAGATCTGTGTGAAGGATTTTGTCCTCACTGAAGGGGTCAGCATCGGTGGAGGACGTTTTATATAAGGCAACAGATGGATGGAATCATGATCCTTCTCTGGCCAGCAGGACCGAAATGACTTGAGGAGAATCTCCATGAGAAGTGGGAAGAAGGCGACGCCCAGTAGCTGAACGGAGGTGAGGCGTCCTGCAGGTCAGTTTTCTATTCTATTCTGATGTTTTTCAGGTGAAAACACAAAACATACGTTGTGTTTTGGGTGTCTGGTTACACCCCCACCTCGGAGCCACTGAAAAGTTCTTGAAAACGCTCCCACTCCGTCTCCATGGCAACGGGAGAAAATGCAACTTTTCCCAGTTCACATTCTCCGGTACACTGACGACATCACTGTAAACGATTCTCGTTTACTGTACATAAACGGGAATCATTTTCAAAACATTGCAGTGTAAATGATAAACTTTTCTGAAACGAAAACACAAAAACGATGCGTCTTCACTTGAAACATTTTCGTCGTAAACGGGGCCTGAGACGAGCAATGTGTTAGTGATGGGTTTAAATACAATAATTGAGTTTCTTCAAGGCTCTTAATAAACTTCCCTTTCTTTATAAAAAGCTGTAAATCACATGGTTTTCATGTTCTGCCCATCAGTTTCTGTTTTTTTTTTCTACACTTTTAATCAAATATGCCAACTGATATTTAATCCTTAAAAACAGCAAATTGTTCTCCACAAGCTTCAACTGCAATGAACAAGTACTTTAATGTTCCAGTCTTGGTCAAATAAACTTCTGATTGAATATTTCTTTAATAAACCATGAACCCAGATTCTAGTCAGTAAAGACAAGTCAAACTTGACCTATGATTTTATGTAGAGTGAAAGAATTAAAGTGGCCCAACACCGAGCTCCAGTCTACTGTATTAAATATCCTGCAGCAATCCGATGGATAATCACTCGACACTGTTTTTGTTCTCGCCTCCACAAAGCAAACTAAACATAAAATACTGTGTGGCTCCTCTGAGGCCCCACACGACTGTGTAACTGAGTAGTCGAGGACAAAACGCGTTTCGGTACGCTGATGTTTCACACTAAACTGTGACCCCACAAAAAGTTTCCCAATAAATGGAGGCAACAACAAAAATAGTGATGGAATTCAAACTTTCAACGAGTGGCGTAAAACAGATGGGCGTCCGTGCAGAACAGCATTACTATCATTAAAGTAGAGCGGTGAGGAGTGCAAATGTGCAAGATGGAAAACTCTAATATGATGTCGCAGTCATGTTGGGATTTCTTTGTTTGTGTCATAACATCACTTCTGAACACACTTTGTTCAATTAACTGCAAACGACTTCCTTTCTCTTTGTGCAAAGAAGTATAATTCTATATGAAAGGTTTAACTACACAAAGTAAAATTAGAGCAATTTCAACATGAAGCCTTGTTTCGTCATCATGATATAAAATGTAGTGAAATTTCCTGAAACTAAGTGTATTTGCAGCATTTTGCAGTTTTCATGCATATTGAAGGGACGTGTGGCGTCACTGATGTCGCAGCGTCGCACCAAAACCACCCAGGCTCCGGTTACTCAACGTTTTCAAAACACAAACGCACTCTTCTTGCATGTTATTTGTCCATTTACACAACAATGGTGCTTGGAGTTCGGTGGCCTGGAAGTGCAAAACACTACAAACTTTAGAAAATAAAAAAAACACCACCAATAAATAATAAAACACCACCAAATAATAATCATTTTTTTAAAAAACAATGCCAAATTTTTCTCTAATTACTAGTGTTTTGTGTTTTTTATTGGTAGTGTTTTTTTTATTGGTAGTGTTTTTTTTATTGGTAGTGTTTTTTTTATTTGGTAGTGTTTTTTGAAGTTTGTAGTGTTTTGTACTTCCAGCCACTAAAGACGCACCTTTTTGGAAAATGGCTCCCAAGGTGGAACTGTTTGAAAACGCTCCATCTCCATGGAAACAGAGGAAAATGTAAAAGTGCTTTTTTGGGGGGGAGAACACTGCATCATTTTCAAAACATCGCCGTGGAAACGTTTCTGAAACTAAATGCGCTTTCACTTGAAATGTTGCGTAAACGGGGCTTTAAAGACGTAAATCCTTGCTACGTAAACCGTTACTTTTATTGAAACACTTTATTTGGTACCTTTAGAAAGAGCTGCAGGCTGGTTGTGTCGGTGTTCTGGCCTCTTGTCACAGATTTATCTAAAAAGTTAGTTGATTGATTCCCGACCCTCATTCATGTGTTGAATTATAAACCAGAGTAAATCTGAGCCAGTTATTGTAGCTGATAAAGTTGATGGTAGAAATATGTGACAAAAGCAGGAAGAATAAATAGAAAGATTCTCTCTCTCTGGTCAACTTGCTTGAGTGGTAATCCTCTCAACTTTAACCCCCCAACCCCCCCACAAAGAATGTGTGTTTAAGTTGAACTAACAGTCCAAACAAACACTCAGTGGACTGATCAATCAGGAAGTGATGATAAAACACCACCAACCTTCTTATCTTCACATTTCTCCACGTTCTGCCCTCCGACCGATGAAACAGTAAGAAGCACAATGAATGGGATGTTGAATGAATGAATGGATGGATGGATGGATGGAAGAATGAATGAATGAATGAATGAATGAATGGATGGATGGATGGATGGAAGAATGAATGAATGAAAGCTTCTGTCTGGAGACTCATTTGAGATGCGTCATGTTAATTCACAGGGATTCTAATGGACACCTATGATTCCCCTGGTGTGTGTGTGTGTGTGTGTGTGTGTGTGTGTGTGTGTGTGTGTGTGTGTGTGTGTGTGTGTGTGTGTGTGTGTGTGTGTGTGTGTGTGTGTGTGTGTGTGTGTGTGTGTGTGTGTGTGTGTCTCACCTCCCACTCGTTGCGTCTCTTCTTCAGCTGCTCACACTTGCGCAGCTTGCAGATCTGCTTGCCCGTCTTGCGGTTCAGGCAGTTTCCGCAGCTCCTGCAGTTCTCCCGGCGCAGGCAGGGCGTGCAGGCGCCGCACTTCTTCCTCTTCCTCTTCTGGAGATCCAGGGCGGCGTCCAGGGAGGCGTCCAGCTGGGCCAGCGCGAAGAGGCCGGCCTGCTGGTGTTCCACCTCGATGTATTTGCTCAGAGGAGACGTCTTCTCCACGCAAAGCGACTGTGCGTCGCCCTCGTCCACCGAGAAGCGGATATCGTCCTGGTGCAGTGGACCGGACCCGGACCCAGACCCGGACCCGGACCCGGACCCGGCCCGTGGCCGCGGCATGGTGACTGTCCTGCTTTATATCGATCAGCTACGCAGACTGATACAACATGGATGGAGACAGATAAACTTAAAAATGTGTTTTAAATGAACACCACCAAGAATATTTGGCTGGTCTGAAGCGGATTGAGGTGGAGAACTGGTCTTGGATCAGTGTTGGTGGTGAAAATAATCTGCTTATCTCGACATTAAACTGTCTGGAGAAAACCTTCTCAACATCATCGATCCCCAAAACTCTGCTTAAATGTTCATATTGAGAGTGAAGGCAGTCGCTGTGTCTCCCGCCACCCAGGCGGTCCTGGACAGTGTGTGAGGACGCGTCCGGTGAGGAGGACACGCGGCCTAGCTACCCCGACGGATGGTTGGTGGCCCACCGAGTCCCGGAGGGCAGGTCTGGAGCTTGTAGGGTCATGGCTTCGTCTCCCCAGCCTGGGCTCTGTCTGGTTACACCTGCAGAGGAAGCCACAGCCGGGTGAGTTCAACTGACAACCTCTAAGCTTCTTCCATACTTTCCACATTGCTCTGGACTTTGGACCGACCAAGAAATGCATTTCGGGATTCACGTCGGTTCCATCACGTGACTTAACGAAACATTTCCACTTCTTGTCGCAGCGTTCGCCTCCTTTCCTAAAGCTGCTTGTGTTTCACTCCGGGACTTCTGAAGCCTCGGACCTTTATGTTCTTTTAAACTGGTGTTGTACACAAGCGCTCCTCACAGTGAACTCGTTCATTGTTGTTGGTCTTTGCTGCAGTGAATTGGCCTCAAGGTTCATTTTACAAGTTTTCAAGGGGCTTTGTTTTTTGTTTTTTTTTTACATTTTGGTTGTCTGTTTACACGACAACAGTGTCTGGAGCCACTAAGAACACAACTTTTTGAAAATGGCTCGAAAGGTGGAACTTCGTGAAAACGGTGGAATCTCTGCTACTGCGCATGCTGAAAGTCGTTCTCATGCACAAGCAGATGGACAATTAGACAAACAAAAAAACATGGCGTCCTCCAGAGTGGCGAGACTCCTGGTCCATGTTCTGGATTCATTGGTAGTTTTATAGTTGGGATTCACTCGTAAAAGCGCCCAATTCATGGTTTGTCTCTGAAAATGTCCGTATGTTGTTCTCTCCTCACGTGTGTGTGGCTCCAACATCGCCAACTTGTGGCCTGACATGCGGACGACATCATTTTCAGAGTTTCCGCTGTTGCCGTGTAAACGGACATCGTTCTCGCGAGGCTGTTGTGTAAACGTAAAACATTATTGATACAACAATTTGAAGCGTCGTGGCGTAAACACGGCCTTCGAGGGATTCCCCCTCCACTTCCTCCGTCGGGGACTCGGAGTGTCTTTGTGTGTCTGGGTGCAGCAGGTTGTGAGAGTGGAGGCCGACCCTCCTGTCTGGACCTCGTCTGCTTCCCAAACACAGCTGTCAGCGCCGTGCGTGCGCTTGGCTGGCGGCCACGCATGCCCTACGTGAGCAGGTTTACGAAGATGCTGCGCTTTTAAAGGCGGAGGCGGCGTGGACGGAGGAGGGGAGGGGGGAGGAGAGGCGGCTTTACGTCTCGCTGAATGAAGGGTGGGGGGGGGGGGGAGTTGAAGCCCGGGACAGTCCTCTTTGTCTCGCGGTCACACGCTCCAGTCAAGCGTCAGTAAAGTGAGCCCGGCTCAAAAAAATAAAAAAACAAGTTTCCTTTGCCCCTGGTGGTTTTTTGTTGTTGTTTTTTTTAACTTGGACTAATGTTTTAGACGTCGCTCACCACCGGCCATGTTAAGCACCTTCTATAACTTAGTAAATAATGATTTAATGGTAAATGGTCTGGATTTATATAGCGCCTTCTAACCACACTGAGTGCAGTCCCAAAGCGCTTTACATATCAGCTCACTCACCCATTCACGCACCAATGGGACAGAGCTGCCATGCAAGGCGCTAATGAACCACTGGGAGCAATTTAGGGTTCAGTGTCTTGCCCAAGGACACTTAGACACATAGACCGGTGTAGACTGGGATCGAACCTCCGACCTCTCACTCCGAAAGACGACCACTCTACCACCTGAGCCACGGTCGCCCCCATCACTGATTAATCACTGATCCCCCCCCCTTGTTTTAGTGTTGAGAACAACTTTCCTAAATGTCTTCATTGAAGAAAACAAACCTGTGCAAGGTGCAATTTCAAAACTCACACAGAATGTCCAAATATGAAGCGAGCTATTTATGATTCATAATTTAGCCTTTAGATTAAAAAACTTGACGTATGTAACCTACTAATCTAACTTCAATGCTACTGCTGCTTTACAAGCATTAAGACCACGAGTTTTGCTTTTAAATTTTGTCTGAAAATCTTACTGAAATGGCGCAATCTCCTTAAAAAATTATCAATACAACAGTTATGCCAGTAAAGGAATTTAAGGTATTGTTTTCTTAGTAATTTTACCTTTTTACAAGGTTGCACTGTGGCTGAACGGGACTGACCGATTGGTTTTATGTTTGAGTGAGGGAAACAAAATGAATTAAAAAGTGTCACTTGTCTGATTATAAGTTGGCAAAATGAGCTAAACTATTCATTTTAAATTAAAACTGCTGAGTAAAGATTCAAAGTCACAAAATTGGGAGATGACACCAGGTGTTTGGTCTGCTGGTGATTTGAGCTAATATTTGTCGTACATATGAGAAAAACTGCACCATTAAAGTCCATCACAAACCATCACTGCGTTGTTATAACATTACAGGTTGTAGAGGTCACAAAGAGCTACAAGTATCTCAACGAACCACACGTGGCTTCACGTCATCAGTTTATTTCACCCCATTAGTTTTTTTTATTTGTACAGTAACTCTAATGTAATAACAGAAATTAATGAAAAATGACAAACCATTGATGAACCTTGTAGAAATATTTCCAATATTGTGTAAGAAGAACTGAAGTTACTGAAGGTGGTTCCTTTCCTGATGAGTGGTTGAGATAAGACTGAAAAATATGCCTTCAAAAAAAAAGTTCCTTCGTGCTCGATTCAGCAGGAAGGAATGACGTGTATCTGCAATGTTGCAGGAAATCGAATCACCATCTTTTTTTTTTTTTTTTGCATAAATGAAAACTGCAAGTTAGTGGATTTGATTAAAAACAAATAGGTTTAATATCCGACTAATTGCAGGTCCCGTTGCGCATGCGCATTGCCTCACTCACACCTTTGGAACAAGTGGTTTTCCTCACTGATCCGCGCGCTCAGTGCGAGCTTGGGGTCAATATTGTTGCTGTTACTGTACGTCCGCGTGTAGGAGCCACGGGGGGTTGTGTGTGTGTGTGTGTGTGTGGGGGGGGGGGGGTTCATGATGATCAAAGCCATCAGATAAACCAACACATTTCCAGTGGGATCAGCCTCCTTATCTGAGGCGGGATACACAAAGCTCATAACGGGGGCATAAGTGGAAGTTACGCCTCTAATGGCCCCCAGGTGACAAACCCCGCACTCTCCCGGGGTGACAATACACATTTTTTGATTTACAGCCACGTGCCCCTGACAAGAGGAGAGAGGGGTCCAACACGCATCCCGAGCCATCCGACACAATCCACACATTTTAGCCTTTAACCCAAAAAAAGCGCATATTTACGCACTTTCACATTTTGACGCTCATTTCCACATAAATATAGACACCGAAAATATATATGATTACTTTTTTTCCCCTACAGTTTTGCGCACTCAATCAAGCAAACGTTAATTTGCATCCAAGAAACAGATAACAAGCAAACATAATGATAATAAAGAAAAGTGACTCTTACCTCCAAGCTCCTCGGTGATGTTCCTCTCCAGCTTCTCTGGAAGTTTCAATTGCGCAAATAAATTGAAGGGAGAAAGTATGGTTGGTCGTAATTGGAATAGTTAAAGGGGGGGAAATGGGCAAATGAAGAAAAAAAAAAAGAAACAATGTTGTGTAGAAAAGAGGAACAGCAGGACAAAGTTAGAGGCTTGATGGCATAACTCAGACCTTTAACTGCGTCTGGAGAGAGAGAGAGAGAGAGAGAGAGAGAGAGAGAGAGAGGGGGGGGGAGGGGGGGGGGACGAGAGAGGGAAAGGGTTAAAGTCATGAGTAAATTATGGAGTGGATTCTTGCCAGATGGAGTGAGATTTACGCACAGTAAAGTTCCAACTGGTACCAAAGTGGATCCTGATGTTTCAGGTTGAGTCACCAGGTGATTGAGAGAAGTTCATTCTGCATTAATATCAGTTTGATCGTCGCTCTGATCGGAAGAAAGGTGACAAAGAGTTTTGGAAAACAGACGCGCGTCTCTCACGAGACGGCGTGAATCCAGATGTTTGGACGTGGTTGGAGCCATGGAGGGTTGGAAGAGGTGCAGCAGCGGCCCCTGGTGGTGGTGGAGGTGGTGGTGCACGCGCCACAACGAGGGGAAAAGACTTTTTCGATGAATCAAACCGGAATCATGGGACTCCTGCATGCAGAACGCATGTCTGCATCACGAGATGGGAACAAGCGGTTTGCATGACTGGAGTGTTTGTGTTGCACCTGCAGCGTCTCACCCGCATCCAATACACAATTAATAGAATAATAATCAGTGTTGTATGACTGGTTTTTAATCCGGGCCTTTGTGTGTGGAGTTTGCTGATTTCCTCCGACAATCTAAAATCCCTAAATGTTAACGGGTGACTCTGAATTGTCGCTGCATATAAACTGATGGAAACAAAGTTCTAATCTTAATCAAATTCTTCAGGTGTAGTTTTACTCCATTCCACTTTGGGTGAAAGTCTAAAACTCTCAAGTGAATGTAAGTTGATCACAACACCATTGAGGGTTGATCGTCTTCTGTGTATAAATGATGTTCTGATCAACCTGATTGATAATCAATAAAAACCGTTTGAATAGAAAACCTGAACCAACAACACACACAGGACGTTACCATTCAGATAGAACACATCAAATCTTTATTTTAAATCATCATAACTCTCCATTGGAGGCTGTTTTTAACAAACAAAAACAAACGAACGCTGTAAACACAAAATGCAAATCTTCCACAGCTCCTGGGAGGGACCTCGCTGTCACACCACAACTCAGCTTCGGAAATTCATTTGAGCTCTTTGACATGAAGGCTTTGATTTATCATCCTGGGGATTAAATTGACAAGTTTCCTGCAAAAAAAAGTAACTTTTATTACCGTCAATGTCCGATTTTATGTTTCCAATTCTGAGAAACTAAATGAAAGGAGTCGTAAATCAAAAAACAGCACGAGGATGCAACATGACTCCGCCGTATAATAAATAGAAATAAATGTTGAATAAAATCAGTGAAGATGAAGCTGAGTTTCTCTCATAATAAATACGTTGAGTAAACATGGCGGACGGCTCCAGTCTGGCGTTGGTGTGCGTCAGTGTGTCGACTTCAGACAAAAAGGAAAGAGAACAAAAACAAAACAGGCAAAAAAAAAAAAAAAAGGACAAACAACAAATAAAAACCGTTGATTCCCATCAGCTGTAGATCATTCAGCCACAATCAGATTGACTTTGTGGAAGTTTTTCTGCTACAAGAAGCCTCCAACTGGTGTGGGTGACCCTTCATAAGAGAAGGCATAAACACAGGGACTGTACCACCCCCCACCCCGCCCCTCCCCCCGCAGTCTGATGGTGGTTTGGTCCGGCGGCGCCAACAGGCTTTATGTTCGGACCTGGAACTTTCCCGCCTTGGTCATGTACTTGATGCCTTTGAAGGGTTTGTACTTTTCTCCGTACATGTCCAACCGGTTCACCTTCAAACCTTCAGGAGGGAAACAGACGCCAAGAATCAGTCACAGTCCAATCGAAGCTCTTATCAATACTTTATGAAGGCTTCTTTTTTTTTTTTTGAAAGATAAAATGTGAGAGTCACAGACGTCACTCGCGACGGTCTGGGTTCATTTTGGGTTGAAATAAATGAAACTAAATTCTGTAGTGCCGTTGTCTTTTTCCGAGCAATAAGTCAGGGTAAACATGCAAGCCTCTACAGGAAGGAGAATAAAGGAGTCAGAAAAGAAAAAGAAACCAACCAAATAGAATTTTAAAGGTATTTTAACCGTATAACCACCCCAGACTGGTTAATAACGTATCAAAGTAAAATAGGAACTTTCTTTATGATATAATATGTGGAGAAAAGTGGAAAATAAAAGATATTTACTTCCTCCAACCCCTTTTCAGACAGGTTGAACTCCATATACACGTTGTATGTGTGTTTATAAGTATAGTTAAGTTTGTCTTGATAGACGTGTAGACATTGGATATAGATGTATTTATTTTGTGTACATGTACATTAAGAAATATGTGTATTTATTCATATGGAATATTATATGATCTATTCATATACATTATGTATTTCTGTATATTTTGACATACCTGGAACAAAAATACAATAATGAAATATAAATACCATCAAAATGATTTTTGGCTTCAGTAATTCATGTGATGGAACATTTTTCTGTTAAATGCAGTGTCACAACATTTCAGATTTGATCTTTTCTTTTTAAAGCACCAGTGGGTAAAAGTGACGTTTTTCAGCTTATATGAGCAAAGTTTCATCAGCGTTCATGTTAAGGTGAGATACGTTGGAAGCAGTACTGAGAAATGAGTGTTCCTTGTCCAACACAAGGTTAAAAATCCTTTTGTATCTTTAATACGGTCCGTCATGAGAGGCGACACGCTGCAGCAATTGTTTGTACAGTCTGGACACCTTTCCTAAATTAAATACCTGCAGAGCTGAGAAATCTGCTATTGAGGGGCACACCGTTTTCTGAATGGAAGAAAATCTCTCAAACTCGGGACACAGAGTTGAACGGCTGTTTCATGACTGGTTGCTCTTTCCTGCTGTTCTGGTGAACTGGACGATATTTTGCTTCTTTTTTCTTTAAATAGATAACTTTCCATCTGACGGGTTATGGCTAGGTGTGGTGGTTCTTTTTGTTTGTATTTTCTGTCTGCATAAAAACAATAAAATGTGTTTAAAAAAAGTCATTTTGTTCATTTTCTGCCTTTGGCTCCACCTAGTGGCCATTATGGAGTTTCTTTTTCTTAGTGTACCAGCAGGTCAGGTGGTTGTCAGCTGAGCTGCAGCCAGTGTGTGGGGGTTGGAGTCACGTTACTCCGGTTTAGAGCGTTTCATTCATGAAAGTGGAAATGTGTGTGTGTGTGTGTGTGTGTGTGTGTGTGTGCGTGTGTGTTTGTGTACCCGAGATGGCCATCTGCTGGATCTTCAACTGGATGTTGATGGTGGGGTTCTCGTCGGGTTTGGAGGCTCCGGCCTGCAGGCTCATGGTGCCCTTCAGACTGGGGAGCTTCTGTGGGTTGATCTTCCCGACGTCCCACGACAGCAGCTGGAATCAGAGAGCGGAGCGGACGTCAGGCGACAGGAAGTGACGTCGCTCTGCGCCGGTTCCGGTGTCGGGAAGGCCGGTGGCGGCACCTTGGTGACGGGGTCGAAGGTGTAGGTTCCCTGAGACGGGTTGAGGTTGGCGTTGAGGACTCCTCGAGGCAGCTGGCTGCTCACCAGCACCGACTCCACCGCCTTGCCCATCGTCTGCTTGGGGCCCAGAGTCAAGTCGAAGCGTCCCTGCGAGCTGCCCTCCCGGAAGGTGATGTTGTGTTTGACGTAGACGGGGATGGCCACCAGGCTGAGGGCGAGGCGGGGCGGGAGTCAGGGGCGGAGTAACGCCGCGATCAAACTTGACGTGTTTGGACAGAACATACAGTCGACACTCACTTCTGGGAGCTGACGTGGTACGACAGCAGCCGGAAGTTCCCGTCGGGCGGGATGAAGGAGAGGATCCGCTCGGCTTCCCAGCGCTTGAACCGCACACACGGGTGGAAGCTGACGTCGTCCAGCAGCCGGGGATTCTGGGAAGATCGGGAGCAACGTGCATTGAAAGAGCCATTTTATATTAAAGACACATAGATGAACCTCTCAGGATCCGACGTGGAGAGACGTTTCTGGTGGCGGGGCGTGGCGGGGCGAGGCGGGCACTCACCATGAACGACAGCGTGAGGTCGGGCATGCCCGTCAGTTTCACGCAGGCGTCGATGACTCCCTGAATTTCTGCCGTGATGGTGGAGCCTGAGGAGAAAGGTGAAAAAAAAAAAAGATGCTTATAACTGCAGATGTGACATTTTGCTCTGCAGGGGGTCACGTTCCTGATCCACACAGCAACAGGAGACCGAGGCAGACAAAAGCGGCACCTGATTTATCGATGATGGCGTCGATCTCCTCCACCACGTCGAAGTAGGCTTCGTTGTTGGTGTATTTGACGCCCGTTCGCCGCCACGGGACGACCGAGAGCTGGCCGGTGGGCAGCTGCTCGCCCACGTTAGTGCTGCCTGGTAAACAAACGACACCCAAATGTCAACAAACAGTCAATACTTTCTGTTGCTTTGTTGAATTTAACAGTCGCCTCTGATCGACTGGCTGCGTTTGATTTAAAGTTAAAGTCTTGCACGTACATTAAACATATGGACAGTTTCTGAGTCAGTGAAGCATCAATTCTTAATGTTTCTTCCAGGATCTTATATATTCTGTCATATCGGTCCAAAAATATTGGTTTACAGCTCAAACACACCTTATTGTGAAGTAAATAACCAGGACAACTCTTAAAATGCTGTAATGATCAGTGACAAAAACACAAAAGTTGCCCTTTTGTTTCATTTTGATCTTAAAATGTCTTTGCTTTTTAAAACCAGTTTATTTTTTGACATCCTTTTTATTTTTCTGGGCTGACCAACATTCTAACAATTCAATAGAAAACGATTTGAATGTAAGTGTTGCTATTAAAGCTCTGTTTTTAAACTATACTGGTAATCTTGTGAACATATTATTTTAATGCCTCACTGCTCCTCTACGTCAGACATTCAGGTCTGCAAATAAACATCTGTATAATAAACACGGTAGTTTTTAAATCTAAATATCTAGAGAAATGCTTATGAATGCACTTTTATGCGTCGGCCTGATTTCTAGGCAATGCTCTCAAGTGAAAACTAAAAACTTTTGTTGCG
Organism: Blennius ocellaris; assembly: GCF_963422515.1. Classification (NCBI taxonomy): domain Eukaryota; kingdom Metazoa; phylum Chordata; class Actinopteri; order Blenniiformes; family Blenniidae; genus Blennius; species Blennius ocellaris. Next base: position 25,887,502 of record NC_137656.1, on the reverse strand, counting down.
TTTCAGGTGTCTGTTCACACGAGGAACGCCACTTTCTGAAGCGGACTGTGTCAGAGAGGCGATGAAGCCCCTGATAGGAATGAGGTGTGCTGCAGCGCCTCTCCGCCCAGAAGAGGAGGAGCCGCCCGGACGCCGGCCTGAACAAACAGACCGGCCTGCAAGAGGCAGTTTGGTCCGTGGAGTTCGTGTTTGGTTTATTTCATAAATGAAGTTCTGGTTTGGGAAAGCGCTGACTCGGCGTCTCTGTGGGTGAACCCGGCGGCGGCATGGTCACCTGCCACACTGGCCCAAACCAGAACTTCACTTGTGAAATAAACCAAACGCGAGCTCACAGAGCAAACTGCCTCTTGCCGGCTCCTCTGCTGGTCTGTTTGTTCACGCCCGCCTGTCACTCCTGCGTCCGGGCGGCTCCTCCTCTTGTGGGCAGACGGGTGACGCAGCACACCTGATCCCTATCAGCGGCTTCATCGCCTCTCTGCCACACGGACATTTTCAAAACGCTGCCACGTGAACGCGAAACCTTTCGGAAACGAAATGCGTTTTCACTTGAAATGTGGTGGAAACAAGGTTTCAGTACAAGAGGTGCTTTTCGCTCCATTTCTTTACCGGCTCTTTAAATGTCTATACAATGTGAGTCACACACACACGCATCAATGGAGCGTGTGTGTCACAGTGGAATCCTGATGGTAACACTTTGGAGCACCTGTGATGGTGTTGACCATCGTTCGCAGGATGGTGGGAGGCTTGATCAGCTCCTTGAGGATGTTGGACTCGGTGGCCAGAGGAAAGCCGTTGTCCAGCATCTCCTCCAGCAGCTCGTACACGACCACCACGTTGTCCTTGATGGCCGCCTCCGTACACACTCCGAAGTAGTCCTGAGGACACAAAACATGTCAATACTGCAAATGAGCAAGTGGAAGTGACAGCGGGAGGAACGGGGGGGGGGGGGACCGACCTGGAATGTGTCGACAACTCTGTGCAGGAACTCGATGACGAACAGCGGGGGCACTTCGCTCTGGATCACCGCCACGAAGTAGATGCGATGTCTGAGGACGCTGATGAGGTAGTGGTGCGGCGTGGGGATCACCGGCGGGACGTTCTCCGGCTCGGTGGCGCGCTCCTGCGCCTCGAAGAAGTAGTCGCACACGGAGCGGCTGACCACGCTCTTCCAGTGCTTCTCCAGGAAGATGTCTCCCGAGGCGTTGACGAGGAAGAGGCTGTGGATCATTTTGGCCGGAGGCTGCGAGGCACACAAACAAAACACTCGTTTATGGGACAATGTTTTAAGGAAAAAAAAAAAAAGCCTCACCATTTTATGACCAAATCACGTGATGTGAACACAAATATTGAGAAATATCATTTAAGTTTGGAGGAAATGTTCCACCGTACTGTCGTGGAAAGATTTACAATCATGTAAAATAAATACATGGCTCCTCCAATAAAGAATGAAGTTGAAACTGAAGTGATAAACCTGTTTAAATGTCTGATGATGGAGATATAAACTACGTTCTGACGCCACTTCTTCAAACACAAGTTGGATTGTTGATCATTTCAAACTGTAAAAAGTCATTCAGATTAAAAAAAAAAATTTAATTTCCAAAAAAAAAAAACTGTGTCGTGGCCACTTGTGAAAGTACAGCCTCGTTATCGTGCTCACGTGACTCAAACTTGGTGGATAAAAGCATATTTCATACAGCCATAACACTTAAATGTGTGTTTACTTTATACATTTATTACAATGGCAACGATCGTGATGCGTTCAATGACTGAGCTTTTAATCAGACAAGTTATTGGCAGTATTAAAGAAAGGATTATATTAATGATCCAAAGATGTCACTAAATAAAACAAGATTATTGACATGTTTGACACATGAATTGATAAGAATACGGACTGTTTGATGTTGGAAATTACGGATTAAAGTCTTATTATCGCCTCAGTGTGGGGAAATCCGACACCGGAAAATTAATTTAACATGCAGCCGAGCTATCGAGTTCGCATTGCACAAAACTGGTAGCTACACGATCCACAAAATAAAACTGTAGCAAGGCTTAATCTTTGTCAACTTGCAGGATTTTAAAGAGGAATAAAGGAGAATGTGTGAGAGGCCTTCCTCTGAGCTCAGGATGCTTCATCAGTCCCTCCTCCTCCTCCTCCTCAGTCTCATGACAGAAGAGCTCCGTCACCCGCTACACCGCAGCAAAACAGCAAAACACCGCTGCTTCACACTGGAATAAAAACACCCAGCCTCCACGAACTGGAAGCCACTTACCGAAGACTGTGTTCCCGGTGGTAAAAGTCTCGCCGTGCACCTTTTTCTCCTGCCAGTGAAGGATTGAGCGGCCGTGGCTGTGTTAGCTTCCCGTTAGGAGGGGAGAGCGAGGGGGGCGGCCAGCCAATCACAAGCCGGCGTTTCCCTTAAGTCCCGCCCTCTCGCGGAGTTTCAGGTCGTGACTGCGCTGTGATTGGTCAACGAGCGGGCGAGTGGTGATAAACAGCGGCGAGGCTGCGCGCTGATTGGAGGAGAGGCGTACCTGGTCTGACATTTTGTTTCCAGTATCAGATTTCATCTTGTGGCGTTTCATTCAAGAGAAACAGATGGAGGAGCAGGAGCGCGCATCATTTACCCCCTGAAACTAACACACACATATATATATTAGAATGAAGCATGCATCAGAAAACAGACACAGAGTAGCAGAGACATGCAGAAAAATACACTATCTAAAACCAGAGTAGACACACAGGAGAATAAGCATGCATCAGAAAACAGATACATGGAAGAGAAGAAACATGCACAAACATGCATCACTTACCTGCAAAACAAGCTGATTAGTGAAGGAAGTTCTGTAAATTGCCAGTGGCGACTGGTCATTTGTGGCAGGTGGGGCTGAGAGCCCCACCTGGTGTCATCAGAAAGAACTGCCTGCAAAGTCTGCTATTAATTCTTTAAGATTATCAACAGTATTTTCTTGTCTGTGAATTTTTTATTTTATTAATAAGGATTTTATTTCCCGGTTATTGGTCTCCTCTTGCTGTTTCAGACTGTTTCCTCCTGATCCACACCGATGGTACATTGAGCCACGTTTCCACCGCACAAAATGTTCAGGAAAGGAACGGAGCAGTAAGGTAAAGTGTAACCAGAGCCCAATTCGGTGCGTTTCCTCCGGAGAAAACAGGTTAAAAAGTAGGCGGGGTTTAGGAGCTCCACGGATATGTGACTTTACAACATGAACCTCAGCCAGGCGGCAGATCCACTGTGGCACTAGAACCAGTCGGAGTGCACTCCGGTGCGGGGCCACGCCGGCCTGCGTTCTCTCTCTCGGAACCAGCACGGAAGTTGCAGCTGCAGCTCTGTGGCTGCAAAAATATAGTTAACTAAACAACTAGTGCAAAGTGGAGGATGTAAACAACAACAACAACAACAGAGGATTCATAAGAACTAGATCTGTCCTGATTGGCTCTGATTGCGCTTTACCTTAATCCGTGTTTCCACCGCACAAAAAGAGCGGGAATGGACGGGTATAGTCTGTTACGGTTCGGGGTTCCACCGCAAGAATTTGTGAGTTTCCAGAAACAACCGCTCCAAAAGCGATCACTTTTCCGCTCCCCCTCCGTCGGGGAACCCGGGACCATGGAACGGGTCTGAGTTTGAGGAGCCGTCTGCTGATTGGTCAGTGATTTACTACACGCCCTCAATATTTTAATATGTCGGCTGGATGAATCCTCTGCTGTCAGCGTGGTCAGCTGTGTCCTGGTTGTTTTTTGTTTTTTTCCTTTTCTTTGCTGCTCAACTTTAGTGTTTGTCATGAAAGAGCGGACGTGAGGCGAGGGGAGACCGGGGCTCGGGCCTTTGCATCGCGTCGGAGCCTTCTGCGTCTACGCCGTGCCGGCACGCCGTTGCCGGGTCTTTTTCGTTCAACCGCGGTCAGCACCGCTGCATGGCGTTTGACTAGAAAGCTCGGCGCTGCCATTCGCGCTGCATCGCGTACGCGCTGCTGGTGGTTCGGGCAGAAGGCGCGGTGCGGGGACAGACAGCGGACGCGATGCAAAGACACGCTCGGAGCAGCAGCCGTGTTCCGGCACGGGGCTGCCGGAGTCGCTGCTCCGGCATTTGAGCAGAAAGCTCAGGGCTCTCGTGTCCCGGCGCAGCTCTGTGCCGTGTGCAGGGCAAGTCACTGGAGCGTTCGCTGTCTCTGGACCAACACGGAAGTCACAGCTGCAGCTCTGCGGCTGCAAAATATTAAAGTTAACAAAACAACTAGTGCAAAGTGGAGGATGTAAACAACAACAACAACAACAGAGGATTCATAAGATCCAGATCTGCTGAGACAACTGTTGTAACGTCACATATCTGTGGAGCTCTAAGCCCTGCCTACTTTTTAAAACTCCTTTCTGCACTGGATTTGTCTCCGGTTACGCTTCGCCGTACCGCTCCGTTCTGTCCCTGCACTCTTTGTGCGGTGGAAACACGGCTTTTGTGCGCACGCTTGGGCTGTAGGTTCATTCATCAAGCCCCGCCCACTAACAACATAATTTTAAAGCTCAGAGCTGATTGGCTGGCGCTGATTTTGGCACTGCTTCACAGAACTGGAGCGAGTTGTCACAAATAGCAGCTAGTTAGCAGAGAGAGCTAACAAACAGTTCAGAATCCAGATTAACTACGTTTAAACTCTTACTTTAGTAGAGAAACTGGAGGTAACTGGTGGTGAATTAAGTGACAAGCTGTTAAAATCTTTCTAAATACCTCATGGTTGTACAACTGCAGGTGGTGGGATTCTAGTCTACAAAAAGGCAGGTTGGATTCTCTACTCTGCCTTTTTTTTGACTGATTTTTTTTTTTTAATGGCTATTTCCCGTGCACAACTTTTTCACAGAATCAGTGCTTATATGGTTGTCATAATGTTGAGGCAAAAAAGTTGTGCATCCACTTTCCTTTGGCATTGAGTTGTGTCACTAAACCTGAAATCAAGTCTTGACCAAGTATTGACATCGAGAAACGCCACTGTAAGTCACACTGCAGACAAGGCCTGGATGCATTTGTAGTTTCTCACATTATGCATGCTTGGTGTCAAACAACACAATTTCACTGGTTTAATTAAAATTCCAACTTCACTAATCATAGTTTATTAATCCCTTTGGGGAAATTCCCTTTTGAGAATATTTATTCAGTGTTCATTATTGAAAAATGAGAAAATGCAGGTGTTTTTAACCGACATTAAACAATTATTGTATTCAATGTTTTTTGAAAGCCTGAAGTGTGTCAAATAAGTTTAATCTTGAGAAGCAGAATAAATAGAGTGATGCTGAAAACCTGATCAACGCACTTTAATAACCAGGTGTTCGGAGAACAATCGTCTTGGTCTTGGTCTGCAGAAGACATTTACAAGGTCTTGGTCTGGACTACAACACTATCCTGAGCAGAAAGCAGCCAACTCTGGTTCTGGTGACGTTTAAATGTTTTTTTCACAACTTGTTCAAGCAAGACCGTTGGGTTTTCCCTCTATATAATGTTGTGATCAATGTTCTATAAATAAAACTGAATCAAAAAGATGGCATCAACGCATTTGTTCTGAGAGGCTTTACGGTGTGTGTGTGTGTGTGTGTGTGTGTGTGTGTGTGTGTGTGTGTGTGTGTGTGTGTGTGTGTGTGTGTGTGTGTGTGTGTGTGTGTGTGTGTGTGTGTACACACACGTCACAACCTTTCTTCACCTCTCGATAAGTTGGTTTAATGTCACTGCAAATATTTGTAATATCCAGAAGAGGCATTCGAGGCTGGTTTTTCCAGTTCTCGGGCATCAGGATGTCAGTGTGGAATTGTTTTGAACAATAAGCTGTAATATTTATAATCTTCAACACGTCTGACGTGAACACTGCGGTTTATCTTGAATTAACCGTTTTAAACTTCCATTTTCAGTCTCCTGACAAAGAAGTTTTTCTGCATTAATTTCCTCTCAGAGAAAATTATCCCTAAATATCAATTGATAAACACTAATCATGACATTTTCTGGCTCCAGAGGTCAGACTTGACGCTTTCACGCTGCACAGCTCTGAAAACATCGCAGTGCTGAAGGCGACAACAGCGACATCTGGTGGTTAAAGGTTGTAAACGCTGCTTCATGAGGGTTTTTCATCCAGTGGAACTGATCTGCGACTAAATAAAATCATGAAACAGTTTCGAGAGTTTTCTTCTCAACTTAAATAGAATAAAGTAACTTAATTCTTTATTACTCGACCTGCTGCTTATCTGAATGGCGTTTATCGAATGAAGCATCGACCACCAGGTTATGAAAATCAGAAAAATTGTATTAATCCCTGAAGGAAATTATTGTAAATAATTAATTAGGCTGTTGTGATTGATCACACTTTTCTTTCACATTTAGAATCCTGCATGATTGTATGAAAATTGTGATTACCATGTAGCCTCCCTGGTTTTAACTCCACATTCAACTATTGTGCAACTTTTCTAAACTTCTCTAGCAGCCATTCGCTTCCTCATAAAAACTGCAAATCATGTAATGCAAACAAATAGTGCTTTGGTTTACTTTTGATAAATGGTTCCATGTTTAAATATTCTCTTTTAACTTGTGATTGAAAAAGAAAACGACTGTAGTAATTTAGGACGGTACAATTTAAACTTCAGATCCTAAACCCACCAAAGCACCTGGACGTGACGTTTAAAGTGAAATCATTTGGAAACCATGAATGAATTATTATCCAAGTCAGGGTCGTTGGGTGAAGTCTTCCTCGTGTGTGTGTTGGACGCAGGTTCAATTCCCAGTTGCTGCAGGAAGAGTAGCCAGAGCAAAACAAGCGCAGCGAAAAAGAAAATTATGCTAATATTTCTGAAATGTTAAATTATACTGATTTAGATCGTTTTCTATGGAGACAAAACAATCTCCAATTAGGAAAATGAAACTCATTGGTAATCAGTGATGCACAAATGTAATTAGAAATAATTGTATTTCTGTCTTTGCTTAGGGTTTTCTGTGAAAAATAAATTAAAAGTAAATTAAATAAGTGCTTTGGAAAACGACCACAGCAGTAAACAAAAATGACATTAAACAGATTATTAATGTTAAACGGATGAAATCTACAACAAAAATCAGATAAAACCAGGAGGTAGTTTCATGTGACGAATCAGGTTAAACTCAAAGGAAACATGAATGGCTCAACATAATTTATTTCCATTTTATGTTAAAATGTACAGAGTTCTTTGAAAGTACTTGCTAAGAAAGAAAAATAAAAAATAAAAAGGAATAAATGGAAATACATACAGGGACATAGTGGAGAGTTGAGGCGGCTGAGCGCAGGTCAACCTTCACTGTGAGCCCGGCGGTCGGTCGGTCACCCCCTCCTTTATTTTGCGCTCTCTCTCTTAGCATACAACGCAACATGTACAATTACAAAGGATACAAAAAGGGAAGCAATATAAACAGACAGAAATATACGGAGCTCATTTGTACATGCCTCTTAAATGTGAAGGAAGTCATCCTACACACACACGAGAAGTAAAAAAAAAACAAAAAGGAGAAAAGAAAAAAAAGTGACCTTTAGATATTTGTAGTCCTTTTTGTTTAAAATAGCATCATTATACTACACAAAGATAGAAAAACTCTAGAGATGAGATGGAATGGAGAGGTTAAAGGCATCTTAAATTCACTAAAAGTGAGCGGTAATTTTTTTAAATTTTGAATTTCTTAGTAATCCATACCCAAGAGGCGACCTAAAAAATATGTTCTTTTTTTTTTCTCTCTCTCTCTCTCTCTCTTTTATCTTCATTTGTTTCCTGAAACAGAAGTGGGAAAAAATGACAGTACCAATATCAATGTCAGAATTTCCTTTTTATATTATAGAAAAAACATTTTTTTTTCTCTACAATAGGTTTCTAAAGTCAAAAAGAGTCAGCTCGTGTCATAAAAGAAAGCTGCCCGGTCTGAGAGAATTCAGAAAAGAAAGGAGGAAAACGAGAGAAGCAGAAGCACAGAACGGGAACGATACACACCGAGAGAGTATGCATGTCGGGTCTGCGAGAAATATGAGAAAACTCCTCTTTTGACTTTTGAATACTGGTACGTGGAGCGACGAGGCCGACCGCGCCGCCCCTCCGACCTTTGACCTCCGTCCCCAGGGCCGGACCGCGCACTAGATCGGGCATTGAGGCACAACCTGCTGCCAGCTCTCTAGCCAATGGGAGTGCAGAAACAATATAAAACAAAACACAAAAAAAAAAAAAAAAAAACTAAATTAAAAAAATACAGTTTTAACAAAAATACACCATTGGAACTCGTCGACCTGTTTGGGCCACAAACACTTGAGTTTACTGACGCCTCCGTAAAGCAGTTTGAGTGGAAATCCTGCTAAAAAATAAGTCTGACGTTACAGTCTGTCAGTGGAGTGTGGACAAGAAAACTGCTGGATGCTGGACTTTCCTGAGCTAGCCGCAACCGGCGGCAGCTAGTCAGCGTGTGTGTGTGCGTGTATGAGTGTGTGTGTGTGTGTGTTTTTGTGTGCTGAATATTGGGAAGTACCAGATATTTACATCGAAATGTTTTGAAAGTGGCGGCAAACTGGAAAATAATGCTACTTGTTTTTCGTTTGTGGATATATAATAAGACAGTAACAACGTTCGTCTCCGCGGTGTTTTTGGTTGGACACTGTCCGTGTGGGAAGACAGACACTCTGGAAACACCCCGGACCTCCGGCGGCGGGAGGCCAGTACCGCCGCCCCTCCCCCGCCCTCACCACCTTTCGAATGCCACACATATAAAGACCAAAGCATATATGAGGTCGGACTGCACACAAGTAGTTCAAAAAACAGTCAACAAAAACAACAACAACAAAAATAAAATCCAACATTATTTTTTTTAACAAAACAAAGAACAGTCCGCCTAAAATGTCCCCCCCCCCCCCCCCCCCCCCCCGACCCTCCCCCCCCAAGGTAAGGCTTCCTATATCAGTTAGAAGATTGTGTGCATGGTTGGATATATTCTGGTAACCATTGTTCTTTTCTTTCGCAGTCCGACGGAGCCACGTGGCTCCTGCACCGTCGTTGTTCTCCTTGTCATCCTCGTCCTCCGCCGCGGTCCGAGGAGGAGGCAGAGCGCTCCCCCCCCCCCCCAACCTCCCCTCCCCAACCTCCCCTACGCCAAGAGGACGGTGGAGGCCGAGGTCCACGTTCACGCCCCCCGAAAACCTCCGGTCCTGCCCAAGTGCTCTGGAGAGCAGCGGGCTGGGAGGGAGCGGGGGACCAGCCCAAATAAAAAGGGACAAAATGACAATGTAGAAAAAACAGGAAACCCGACGACTCTCCGCCGCCGCCGCCGCTCCCGGCGCTCGCCGAGGCACTGGAGGGGGCGGACGGGAATTATGGACATTGAGAATGCGGCCAGCGTCCGCCCTGGCCCCACGTTTTTGCCGTCACTTCCCGGGAGCTCATCTGCTCATGTAAGGCGACTGTTTGGGGACGCCGGCGTAGCTGTGGTGGGAGGGGCCGGTGTACATCATGTTGCCGTGGTGATTGGGCTGCATAGGCTGCTGCGGGTAACCCTGCCCTCCCATCATGCCCATCTGCATCTGCATGGGGTACTGGCCCGGCTGGTTCATGTAGGCGGGGTTGCTGTGGTAACCGCTGTTCATCATGGGCTGCGGCATGCGGTAGCCGGCCGACATGGCGTTCAGGGGAGTCATGTTCATGGAGTTGTACGGCGCCGGCGTGGGCATGAGGTTGGGCATCATGCCGCGCTGTACGGCTAAGGTGCGCGGCGTGCCCTGCATGGCCACGGCGCCCGAGCTGCGGCTGTAGAGCTGCTGCTGGTGCGGCGCCGGCGCCAGCTGCTGCGTGGCTTTGGAGCGGATGGAGATGTGGCCCTTGACGGTGGCCATCTGGCCCTGCAGCCGCTGCGTGTGCGGCGGCGGCCCCAGCCCGATGTTGGTCGTCGGCATGTTGCACTGGAGCTGCAGCGAGCCCAAGTTCATGGAGCCCGAGCTGAGGTTGGGGGGCGGGGTCATGGTGGGCTGCCCCTGCGCGAGGGGGGCGTGCGGCGACGGCGCCAGCCCCGGGTTGGAGAGGGAAACGCTGGTGGCGTAGGAGGTGACGGAGGCGGAGTGGGAGTAGGGCATGGCGTGGGGGTCCATGATGGTGTTGGTGAGCTGCTGGAGCTTAGCCAGGCTGAACGTGGCGGACGGCTGCGGATAGCCGCCGGTGCCAAAGTCCTGCCCCATGCGCTCGTACAGCGTGCGGCCCCCGCCGCCGCCGCCGCTCTCCGGGATTTCCATGATCATGGGTGTGGAGGCAAAGCCGTTTCCCATGCTGCACTGAGACAGGGCCTGCTGCGGGGGCGGTGGGGGCGCCGCAGGCGGAGGTTGAGGGTTGGGGGCCTGCTGCTGCTGCTGCTGGGGAACCTTTTTCTGTGGCTGCTGCTGGTTGGTGCTGGGGGGTCTCTCGATCACGCCGCAGCTCTGAGGCGACTTGATGCCACAGCTGGGCGTGTTGGACGGAGGCGGGGGCGGCGGGGGCTGGGGCACGGCGCCGCCCACGTTGCTGGCTACGGGGCCGCTGTTGGGCCCCGGTCCCGTCTGCTGAATGAGGCTACAGCTGCCCATGGCGAGCTGCGACGCCGCGTTGCCCGTCGGAGACGTGAGGCTGGCGGCGGGAGCGAAGGAGCAGCTGTTGGACTGGGAGGAGGAAGACGGCGTGACGGAGCTGGACGAAGAGGACACTGAAGACGAGGACGCCGCCGTCGCTCCCGCCACCGCGGTAGCCGACATCCCCCCTCCGTTCCCGCCGTTGCCCGTGCCGTTGCCGCCCCCGCCCATGGTGGAGTCGTAGCTGCTGGGGTTGTCGTAGTTCTCCGTGGTGCTCTCGATGCTGCCCAGGTCACTGAAGCCGCTGTCCACCACCTGCTGCGAGTGGTCCGACACCGACGGCACGTCCATCATCGGCGACGTCTCCATGCTCTGCTGGGAGGGGGCGGACAGAGAGCTGGGGTGCTCTGGGGTGATCTGCGTGTAGCCCCCCCCTGCGCCCGCGCCACCGGCGGGGCCGGGCGTCCCGCCGCCCCGCGGCCCCGCCGGCGCGGCGTCCGCCATGCCCGAGGGCAGCCCGGGGCTGTTGACCGAGCGCACCGACTGGCTGGGCAGGGGGGGCACGGGGGGATTGGGGAGGGGGCTGCTGTGTTGGGAGGCCCCACACTCCTCCACCAGGGTCAGCGCCTCCTCTTCGGCCTCCCCCGCGTGGCTGTAGCTCTGCAGCGTCCGGCAGGCGGCCAGCGTCTCCTCGCAGTCCTGGTACGCCCCGTGGTGCTGCTGGGGCTCGGCCTCGTCGTCCTGGGCTTCGCCTTGAGTCAGCGACTGCACCGCCTGCATGGTCTCCAGGTCCAGCTCGTTGGAGTGGTGGTGGGGGTGGTGCGGGTGGTGGTGGCCGTGCTCCTCCTTGAAGTCGGGGTGTTGGTGAGGGTGGGCGTGCGAGTGCGTGTGCTGGGGCTCCATCAGCAGCGTGACGTCCTTGTCGTCGGGGTGCAGCGGCTGCAGCTCCATGGGCTCCGGGGGAACGGACATGGCCGTCACCGTCTCCACCGCCGCCGCTGCCGCCGCGGACTCCTCTTGCTCCCTCCGCCGCCGCTCCTCCTGCTGGGGGTCGGCCGAGGAGGGGCGGCACTTTGGTTCCTGCACCTCCTCCTCAGCCGCCGCCGCTGCCGCCGCCGCCGCCTCCTCCTCCTCTTCCTCCTCCTCCTCCTCCTGCTTGCTGACGCACTCCCGGGCCACGCTGTTCTCCATGTCTAAAAAAGCCTCGCCGCCTTGGGGTTCCTCCTTGACCGGAGGAGAGCTTGCATGGGAGGCGGGCTCCTCCTCCTCCTCGTCTTCGTCGTCATCTTCCTCTTCATATTCCTGGCTCTTTCTCTTCTTGCTGCTGCTCTTGTCTTCCAGGTGTCCGTCACCTTCGTCGTCTGCGTCGTGGTCTTCGCTCCGCCTGCTTCCTGAACCCGGTGTGGCTGCCGTCCGCCTGCCGACGCCTCCTCCGCCGCTGCCCACGCTGCCAAAGTCCTCTTCCTCCCTCTCCTCGTCGTCGTCGTCGTCTTCCTCCCTGTCAGCCATGTCTGTCTCCTGAGGTCGGGACTGTGGCGCCCGGGGCCCTGACGTGGAGGAGGAGGAAGACGGGGACAGCAGGGGGCGGGACGGTGGGCGGCTGGGTTTGTCTTCCTCCCAGTTTCTCTCCGTCTCGTCCTCCTCGTCCTCCTCCTCTTCCTCCGGCTCGGAGGTGGGAGGCGGCTTGGGGGCCGGCTGCGGCGGCAGGTGGAGGGGCTGGTGGAGGGGCCGGTTCTTGGGCGGTCTCCCTCGCCGTTTGGGAACCTTCTGCTCCACGGGCTTGGGGAGATAGTCGTCCTCCTCATCAGAGTCTTTCTGTTTGTTGTCTCTGTCGATGCTGGTTCGACACAAACGCTGACTGCTACGGTCGTCCGACTGGAGCAGCTGGGGGTCTTTGTCCAGCTGCTCTCCCAGGAGCCTTTGCCGCTCCTTCTCCTGCCTCTCCGCCTCCTCCTGGGCCCGCTGCAGGTACCAGCTCCGGGGCTTGCGCCCAGGCTTCATCTTGATCTTGGGGGGTTGGGGTTCCCCGTCTGGGAATTGACCGTCTCCTCCTGCACCGCCCGGGGGTTTCCCAGGTCCACGTTTCTTCCAGTGCAGGGGTTTGCGGCTCTTCCCTTTGGGCCAGCCCTTCTTCTTCTTGACCGGGACTTCTGGAGTGGCCGAGAGTGATTCTGAGGGCATGGCCGACAGAGCGGCGACCGGCTTCAGCATGGCGGATAAATCTGTGGGAAAAGGTGAAACGAAGCTCAGCTGAAGCTGCACACACACACACACCTCAGTACAGACACAAGGAATGATCACCAAAACCTTCTACATACCATCTTCCTCTGAATCTGTGAGATTGGCGTGGCGGCCCCTCTTGGGGGCGGGGTCAGACAATCTCAGGGCAGATCTGGCTGGAGGGTAGCGGCGGAGCGGGTGGCTGAGAGGCGTCTCCTCCTCCAGCCTGGGCATGGGTCTCTCCGAGTCGGAGTCTACGAAGGGCTCGTCCAACACCTCGGTGGTCTCGGATATCGTCTCCGTCACGACGCTGCTGTGGGGGTGGCTGCGCGGACGAAAACGACGCTTCCTCAGGGGCTTCTGGGAGAAAACAGGACAGAGAATTAGTACCTCGAAACATCAACTGCATGCCGACGCTGCTCTGAGCCTTCACTGCAACAGTACCTTGCATTTCAGACCCATAGCTGGTTTGGTGAGAATCGGTGGGGAACACGCCCCCCTCTCATCCTCATCTTCGTCGTCGTCGTCGTCGTCGTCATCGTCGTCGTCCTCTTCCTCGTCTTCGCTGCTTTCACTGAAGCAGCTCTTCCTGACAGGCAGGGCTTCGTTCAGCCTGGAGATCACGGGGATCTGCGTCAGGCCGTCTCCGGGCCCTTCGACCAGCCGCGGCTTGGGGCCTCTCTTTTTCCTGGGGGGCCGGCCTCTCCGGGTGGGGGTTATGGAGGGGTGCCGCGCCATGTCCAGTGAGTGAAAAGCTGTCGAGTCACTTTGTCTCTCGGGGGAGAAAAGGGAGGGCGGGCTGCAGGTGGAGCCCGAGGCTTTCCCTCCCTCCGTTCTGTCCTCGTCTTCATCGTCGTCGTCCTCCACTGGACGGATCTTGGGGGGCCGCCCCACCCTCCCACTCTCTTTTAATTTAGCCCAGTGCCAGTTTTTGGGCGGGCGGCCCCTCGGCCTGCGCTCCCCGTTTGTTGGCGGACACGGTCTTTGCAGGTTTGCGACAGGCGGTGGACGGACCGGAGGACAAAGTGGCGTACTCTGGTTCATGGGAAACCCCAGGAAACCCTTTCTTTCCTCTTCTTCCTCCTCCTCTTCATCCTCCTCCTCCTCCTCCTCCTCCTCCTCCCTCGTCTTCCCATGCCGCATGTGCCAAGACATCGGTGGGACTTTGTGACTCGGTTTGATCTATACAGGAAAAATACGATTATTTGGTAAAACTACACAAACTTTAAGATCAGTTAATTATTCCCTACAAATTCAAGACATTTACCTCCTTGCGAGCATCTTCATCTTGTTCGTCCTCGTCCTCTTCCTCGTCGTCCTCGTCCGCGTCGGAGACCACGGTGTTGGTCACAATGACGGGTGTCCAGCGGAGGCACTCGGGGTCGACCTCTAGCTGCCGTGGACGGGCTTTGAGTCGGGCCATGTGATTGGACACCAGCTTCTCTCGTCGGACCAGAACCATCCTGAGAGTCACAGGAAAACAACAACAAAACGTTAAGGTCTTTTACACTCACGGTTTTTTACCACAGTAGCCATGTGGGCTTGTGATCTTGGTAAATTCTTCACGCGCTCTGGAGATGGACAATAATGACAGTGTTTTCCTCCAGAGTGTCACGACCCCCAGTTCATAATCTCATAAGCATCCATCTGTCGGTCTGTGAGTTTTTACAAAAAAAAAAAAAAAAAAAAAAAAACAACAACAGCGCCCACTGGCCTTACATGAAAACTATGTTGTTTTCAAAATGTATGAACGTGATACTTTTCTCAAATGAAAACACAAGAACAATGCATCTTAACTCAAAATGTTGTATAAACAAGGCCTATAAAACAAACTGTACTCTGGTGGTTTGATCTTTCTATACACTGAAGTTGGACATGATTTCCATGAAGCTGGTTGGGGGTTACATTCTGTGAAAGTTGTTTTGCCCGCTTGGATAAAAACCAGGATTAGACCGTTTATCGAGTACTTGTGAGTGTTGACCCGGTTTCGTAGTGATAATAACTCAAGTGTGTCAAAACAAAATGTTGCACAAATGAACAAGAAGTCACTTAATTAAAGAGGCAGGGTGGCACTTAACGGATACTGATGGCGTGGGGAAGTGTAATTTAAAGACATCACACTCCATCCCTGTATTATCGGCACGACATGAGCATTGATCCTTCGACACTTCAAAGTCTGGCTTTCTTTGCACGCGGGCTGTAAACTGGCTGCCGGCCATGTTCAGTTTCATTTCAGCCTTTAATGCTTGGCTGTGCGCTGCTTGCCAAGCAGATCTCACTCTGATCGCTTTGCCAAAATAGAATTTTAGATAGGACTTTAAAATATGACGAATACATACAATTCTGCATTTCGACACATTTGTGAACAATGTCCTCATTGAGTGTGTGTGGCGTGCGGTCTCTGACCTGTCGCCTCGCTGCTCCAGCATGTTCAGGCTATGCAGGGCGGTGGTTATGTCCTGTGGGCAGATTCCCGTGTCTTTGCTTAGCTGTCGTATAGTGATCTGCTGGTCCCGGACCTTATGGAGACACTCCAGCACGACGCTGCGCCAGTACGCCATGTAGGAGAGCCTGCCGAGGTCTGAGAGGGGTTTCTCTGGAGAGCCCGGCTGCCCCTCCTGCTTGGACAGTAGGTAGCCTGCAGGGAAGGGGGGAAACAAGACGAGGACAGATGTCGCACGTGGTCTGTTTGTCAATTCAGTTCATCGACGAGAGACTGATCTCCGGTTATCGGTGTCGTATCTGTGCTTTGATCAAGGCTCAGGTCCTTACTGAAGTCGATGAGGAAGCGTCCGTAGCCCTGGCGCTGGTACTGCGGAAGAATCATGATGCATGATACGTTGTATTTCTGTTGACAGTGTTTCTCCTGGAGAAGAGGAAGAGACACACACACACACATATTGAATTATTCGATGGCAAAAAACAAAACCCAACACAAGAGCATGGCTCCACATGACAGATCAGGTTTGTGTGGGTGTGCAGCAGGGTGTTGATGGGGCTGCGTCCCTCACTAACTGCTGTGTTTTGGCAGCGAGGTGGCATGTTAATGGCAGCACCTGTGACTGCAACCGCCACTGAGGGACAATGGCACTTGCGGCACCCACTGTTTATCTGGGACACAACACCAGCGTTTCAGGGGAATGGGCCAGTGTGGGGTGATGGAAATGTACTTCACTTCCATTTCATTTGGGTATTTTTTTGTTCTCCCTCCCTCGCTGCTTGCAAAGCTGTTTTATAAGCATTTGTTAAAATGTATGAACATAGAACATATCAAATCCAAGACTGAAATGAATCCCACGCTACCTTGGAGAAGTAGCCGACGAGGTGGCAACCTTTGCTGTCGTTCTGGGTCAGGACGTAGAAAAGAAAAGGCTCCACGTCGTAGTAGAGGGTCTTGTGGTCCAGGAACAGTTTGGCCAGCAGACACAGATTCTGACAGTAGATTGTGCTCACGTTCCCGTCAACCTGTTGTTAAAACACAACAAAAGCCCGTTCTATATGCTTCTTGAACATCCAGCCCCCCGAAACACTGCAGCTTCCAAAAATAATCCCGTCTTAAAGTCCCGTGAAGGTGACTGGAGTGCAAGTTAGTGTGAGGCTATGAACTCAGCTGTGTCTCTGGAGGCGGGAAGAGATGGCGAGGGTGGAGGAGAGAAACAATGAAGGAGTGAGGCTCGGGCTGGCAGAGCGCCAGTTTCCTCTGCTCGTCTCCGTACGATGCGAGGACGGACTGCAGAGCGGAGCGAAGCAGCCGCTGCAGTGGTCACAGCCGGCGGCTAACAATCCGCTGAATTTATCGGCCGCGATGCAACGAGACCCAGAAGAAGGGCTTAACTCGGTAATTAGGAATTTAACTAATAACAGCAGTGGCTTGGCTTCATGATTTACACAGGGGATACTTGAAAAGGTCTTGGGATGCTGTTGCATCAGGTTGAGCAGACACCGAAACAGAATCATTCTAATTGAAGTCCTCCAAAAGTATAAATGACATCTGACTGGGGGAGTCGTTGCATAGTGGTTAGCTTGCTTGCTTCATCACAGAAATGCCCCCGGATCCAGTGGGGGTGGGCTCATATCCTGCTGATTTGTGCCGTGATAATGCTAGAAAACCGAGGGGAGGTTGGGCACAGGGAAGCCTCGTCTGCCCTTGTCAACTCGTTTGATGTTCAACCGCCTCACCTCGAATACAGAGACGTCGTCCTTCCTGTAGATCTCGTTGGCTGGAGGATGGAACCAGCTGCACTTCTTCATGTGCTGGTAGAGGATGCTTCGACTCTTCATGTAGCGCAGGCAGAACTCACACAGGTAGAGCTTCGGTAGTCTGGACAAGAGGAGCAAACAAACCAACCCTTAAAAAGTGGTTTTGAACAGCCTCGTGAGTCTCTCACATTTCCTGAGACAGTTCCACCTCGTGGCCTGACCTGCTGAACATGCCGTTTTGAGACTTAAACATAAGATCAATTCTAATGTTTGGTTTGTTTGTGTTTCCTTTTGACATTTCTGAGTTAATCAAAGGATATTCAGATTAAATTAAAAAAAACAAAAACCTGTTAAAGAGATTCATACTTTGACCCACGAGGATGAAAAACGATGAACAGACTGGCAGTACTGACAGAACTGAAGGAAAGCTCACCTGCTGTACTCCTGTGGGTACGGCGATGAATACCACGTCTGGATCTCAAACTTCCCAAATTCGATGACTGACGGACATCGCATCTGAGGGTCTGGAGGACCGGTCACCCCAACCTTCTGTTAGGGGGAACAGCAAAGGTGCACAAGAAGAAGAAGAACAGAGAGGCGTGTGAGTTTGGGTTGACGTTTACGACCTGGGGGATTTACCTGATCACTGGTTAAGATTACACACTGGGGAAAACCTCCTGAGACCTTTGGTAGTGTTTTGCACTGGAGGAACAATTCCCATGCAGGAAAGAAACACAGAACTCTGGTCACATGGTGAAGAGAGGGAAAGGTCACATTGCACGTCGGGGGAAATACACTCATCAAGGAGGCCTTTTCCCCTTTGAGGAGAAATTATGAATGGAAATAAATGGAGAGTAAAACTATTGATTTCAAGAAAACGGTTACTTTTTACGAGTCAATCTCGTGTCGTGGAAATGATAGAACCAATCAAAACCTCATGTTAACAGTTGAGGCTCACTAACAGGGATGGACTACATGAAAAATTAGCACTAAAATGGAGACTCAAGTTGACTTGTTTTGCTCAATAAGGAGGATGACACACAGACTTCTTTCCATTGTGGTCCTCAGAGTCTTTTTCTCGGCATTACATTTTTCCAAAGTTCAGTGCATACGTATGGAAAAACTATATTTTTTCATTAACTATATATTCTTTTCTGAAACACCAATTTCATGCAGTAAAAACCAATAGCTCTGCTTGCCCAGGTCCCCATCAATTATGTAATTATGGCAGATAACTTGAAAAATGTGAACATGTTAGATCTAATAAAGCCAATAATAGCGACTGAGGATTTCTCTGTGACACTGTGAGGGCTGGTCAAGCAGAGATAAAGGCCTTAGAATACCAAGTTCTGCTCTAGACATTTAAAAATGACAATCTGACAGACAAAAGACTGTGTTTGTCGTAAAAACGTAATTAACAACAGTCTCATAAAGTGAGAACAAAAAACCCACTCAGGAGCGGGAGCACAAACACCAGTGGGAGACTGACGGAAGCAAACCCCCTCAGCGTTGGCCTCTCAGGAGGATTAGGACCCTCCAGCAGGTGGACGTGGCTCACACCGGCCTGGATGTGTGAGTGGCTCTGCACGGCCTCAGGATTTCAACAGGCTGTATTGTAGCGCACTCCACTGCTTCTCAGCGTAGATAATCGCATTGACCCTCTTCTTCACAGTTCATTAAGTCCTACTACTCTGCCCGTATCGTACACTTAAAACTCTGGTGCGGGTTATTCCGGACAGTTTTTTAATACGACTCCCATGGCTCTGGCTAAACACCACCCACTCTCTGCTGAGTTTACTGCAGCACTTATGCCTTTAAAAGAGGTCACTAATGTGGCTAATTTATGTGTCCTCCCTGTAAGTATGGGCTAACCTGTGAGAACACCGTCATTAGAGCTGCTCAGCTCCATGCTCGTGCCATCAAACATAACAACCGGCGCTCATTTAATGTGGCGGAGGGCTCATACACTCAGCAACGCCGAGCCTCCAGGGTATGTTTACACAAACCGGCCCTGCCCTTCCTTCATGGAACAGGATTTTCCATCAACTGCAAGCAGCACATAAAAGATCAAGTAAATTTTCAATCATAAAAGCAAAGTGTAATTAGCCTTTAGTAGAGCTGCTGCACACCAGCCTCTTATTAGGACCATCGAGCGGTCATTTAAAACAGAAACCTCTGACCCTCACGGTAATCTGCATTCATCATCCTGCACCGGCCGACGTGCGCCGCCTTTAAGTTAATGGACGGTTTTAATATCTGAGCTCAACCTGCCAGCTGTTCCATGCCAAATTAATTTCTTTTCCGCAGTGAAACTCGATGGTTTCCTCACAGCTCATTGACTTTTCCCCCCACCAAACGTGCCTGTCTTCTACAGACTTTGTCTGAGCCAGCAACTCCCTCCCTCACAACCTGCCAGCTGTTGACACTGCTCTTTCTGACCACATTCACATTACTGCTGAAGTTTCAGCTGCTGCAGGTAGAGAGACTCCAGTCTGGCTCCTTACATTACAGAGTGGCACGTCTCCTCCGGAGTCCCCGAGCCAATACGGCCTCGCTTCTCTTCCGTTTGTTCCCTCCCATTGTTCCTTCTCGTCTGACTACAGCAAATTCTAAAGACGTGTGATGTTTCCCTGCGTACCTGTAGCGCCAGCTCCTGGATGTGTCGGAACAGCTCGATGTCTTTTTCCGTCAGGTTCTCGTGGCCGGGCAGTTTGTCATCTTCGTCACGCCAGTCGCTCCCGTCCTGATTGTCTGGGGAGTGACACGCAGAGTCGACGTTAGCGCGAGTGCATTGACCGCCGTGTCTGTCGATGGCGATTTACGATGGCGCAAACAACCAATCACAGGGCACGGACGGCACTAAAGCACTTACAGTCAGATCGCCTTCCTCTGAATGCCAATAAATAATACGTTCCTCCTAAGGGGGGGTTTCCCTGATTGATGACGGGGCAGTGGCTCAGCGTGGTGGTGGTGAGCACGCCTGCCTCGTGGAAATGACATCCCCAGTTTGAGTTTGAGGTGGGCTGGGGGCTCCAAGTATAAAAACATGCATTTGAGGCCAAGTATCACGTTTACACGTTTTGAAAATGGTGCTCATATACACAGAAACCCGTCAGTGTGTCGAGCAACGAGTTGGCGAGTTTTCACGAGAAAACATTGTTAAATGGAGCCTTAGCGCGTATCACACTGGAGGTGTCATTCAGTTTGCAGTTAGGGAACCGTTTTGATTTTAGTAATAAAGTGCAGTTAAAACTGAAACATAAAGATAATAAGAACAGCGGCACTTGAGGAAGCGTCATTTTGAACACAAATATTCAAACAAGACGGAGTCAAACTGTTGAATTGGGATCTAAACACAGATTCTAGGTGCTGCAGGAACTTGAACTGCTCCTGATGTGTCCCATTTATTAACCATTACCATGTTTATTTTAATATCAACAGAACTAAAACACCAGGTGGCCTCTTCAAATCACAAAGCAGTCCACTTACAAACAGAAGCAATAATTTACTCCATCTGAAATAAATGAATCAATCCCAAACGATGTCTACCGCCTGATAAGTAGCATCAGGACTGACTCATTCTAACAAAAAAAAAAAGAAAAAAAAAGCCAAGTGGTTGCATCACAATAACAGCTGTATAACGCGACAATGTTTGGATACTGATGGTTCATTACAGTGCAGCTACTCGCAGTTAATGCAGCGGTTCCTATTGTCACCATCCACACTTTTCTTCCCTCAATGTTACAAAGCAGTTTTCAATCATCCCATACTTGTTGATCGACCGGGAAAGTAAAGGAAAAGTGTCTGACCCTCACCCCCTCGGTCCTCCCCCTCTCCCTTGCGATTGGCTTTCTTGCGGATGCGGCACTGCTGCGAGTAGTCCACCACCTCCTGCCGCGCCTTGCGGCCCTCCGGCGACGGCGTGAAGAACTTGGTGAGCGCGTCGATGAGGCCCTTGGTCTTGTTGTTGAACCGCAGGCTGCTGTGCGAGAGGTCGTCGTCGTCGCGCATGGAGAAGAGCAGCCGGTCGTCTCCGGGGTAACCCTCGCAGGACGAGCTGGAGGACGAGTTGGCCGAGGCCGAGCGCTTCCGCCGGCCGCGCCCCCCCAGCTTCTTGAAGGGCCGCCCCGGCCTGCGAGGACAGACGGGAGTCTGGTTAGGCAACGGGGAGGTGGACGTCCACATGCTTTGCCTTCCTCCATGCATATGATGATTTAGCACAAATACGCCTCAGATAATTGGCCCCAGCAAGAAATACGCATACTTCATGTTTATTCCGAGTACCGCTGGCGAGGCTGGTATCTACCAGAGGACAACCGAGCTCAATATTGACTAGTAATGAAAGAAAAACAAACGCAGCTGTAAGCTGCTTGTTGAGAGTCGGCGGTGTAGCTGTCTTCAGCAGATACTGGGCGTCTCTCCGCCAGGCTGCCACGGTGGATGACGACATTAGTCAGACGCGGCTCCCTACCTGTTCTTGGGCCGTCCCAGCGGTGCGTTGTAGCGCCGTTTGATTTGTGCTGCCTTTTCGTGTAAAAGCTTCCTTCCCTTTTTCCTGGGTTGGCAGATTTGACAAATCCACATGCCTGCGAAGAGAAAGAAAAAAGAAAAAAAAAATCCAGTGTTCACACTCTCCGAGGTGGATTAGACAAGACGGGCTGCGGCGCACATACCGCCATGCTCTGGGAAGGATCTCGTGCATTAGCACTTAATGGTGAAGCATTAGAGTTGGAAGCAACAACTCGGTGGATGGTTTAATCATTCACTGTCACTATAATGGTCATAAAAGATAGTAATGCGGGAGCCTTGAGCACTCTTTCCAACCAACGTGTGTGAGCAGAATTCATGGGGGGCCGTAAATAGGTAATGAAGAGGGGAAGTTGCAAGTTAAAGGAGCAATTCTGTTTATTTACCTTTTGGCATCCGTGTGAGGGGAGGATCACAGCACTCCATGTGGAAGCCCCGGTCGCAGGAATCGCAGAACAACATGTTATCCTGCACACACAAGCACACAAGTCCTGATTATTAATTGTGAGCCGTGGTGGCCAGCCGGGTGCGCTGCACCGCCATAGGGGGGCGCCAGAGATCAAGAGGGGGGTCCAAGACTTTTTCTGCCGAGGACGGCAACATTATTAGAGATAAAAGCGTAAACATGAGCAATTTCTAAACTGCATGAAGCTTTCAGATGTTAGTGAGAGCCGGCTTGTCCGCCTGCAATACCGACACGAAACCTATATATTTAAGGCAAGTTTGCTTTTAATAAATCAACATGCAACAGCACCACACTACATGTCAAATAAAACAGCGACAGTTCCTGGACTGATATGAATAACTTGTGAAGATATATCCACATACTGGTGTTAAAAACATCGCTTCTCTGCAGGTTTGATCACAGAGCATCTTGTCAGAGTGTGCATGCTGTCTCGACGTTAAAGCCCCGTCACAAACATTTGAATAACAACGCCGTCTCACCTGACAAACGGGAGAAAAGAGTGAACTCGTGCAGCGGCTGACTTAAAATAGCTCCATCCCAGAACCACAGATATGTCTATCAGCATCGCTATCTGGCACTTAAGTAGAAGAAGAGGAGGAAGAAGAGGAGGAGGAGGAGGAGGAGGAGGAGGAGAGCGTTCTGTCTGGATGCCAGTCGGCCATATTCGCTCATCCACTCACCGCATTCTTGCCTTGATCCTGGCAGCTGCTGCAAGTCTTGCATTCTATGCACTGCCACCACAGAGCCTTCACTCGCACCGTGAGCTCGGGGGAGAACTTGAGACAGGACGGGTGGCCTGCAGGTAGACACACACACACACACACACACACACACAAAAAGCAGCGCGTCACTTTTTTACCCCCGTCACTGCTGACTGACAGCCCTGACCCACTTGCCTCACTGTGGGAAGGGGAAAAAACACCCAAAAACAACAAAAGCAAACCTGGCTGCATAGAAAACCTTCAAACATGAATGACACTTTTACTTTCGCTGGAGGAGAAGCAAACAAGACAGTCCTGTTCCCAAAGAGGAATGCTTTTCCCCCAACGTCAGGACAATCAGACAATATCTTATGACGAAATATTTCTGATCATCAGAGTCGCACTAAATGGATCAAAAGCTGTAACAATTATTTGGTTCATTCAAAAACATACGGCAAGCGGCTCCAGTTCAAATTAAAACAATTTCAAACGGTGATTTTTAAAGAAATGTCTTAAGATTAATGGACACAACACAACACTCCCGGTCATTGTGAGCAAACTACATGAGCCATGCCGTCAGAGGGAGTTTGTACAAACAACCATGCAACACTTTGTTTTTTTTGTTGTTGTTATTTTTTTTGATATTTCACTGTATTTGGCAAAAGAATGTTTCAATAAAATTGGCTTTATGTTGCGACTGTAGCAATTTTCCATTGTCATTGATTGGTTGAGTGGAAATGTAGACATTTTCATCAGGTACAACGAACATCACAACAAAGAAAAACAGTCCGTTTTAAAGCTTAAAGGTTATTATGGCAGCGTATATGGCAGGAAAAAACACCCCAAACGGAACAAAGAGACTGAGGGGAGCTGGAGGTGTGAGGAAGAGATTATTAAGTCACAGCTGGATGGAATGTTGTGTAAAATGATCTTTTTGTGTCGTGCATGATTCACATACAACATGTACAACTAATGTGTATCTTTAACTGTTGGCTTATTCAGCTGGATTAAGACCTTCTTTGCTTTTAATACATGTTAAAACCTGCTTGCTATTCTATGAGTGGAAGCTTAGAATTGAGATTTAAAAGCCAACTAAATACTTGCCTGACTAATCAATAAATTACAACCGAAAAAGATTAAAGGAGTTTTTATTTGACTGCTCAAGAAACTCTCCCAGCAAAACTTGACAGTATGTTGAGTCGAATGAACGGGAAAGTTTCTCTGTGCAGTGAATGAAGTTCAAGTGTAAATTTAACTGCTGACGACGCTGAAGTACATCCAAGAGTGGCAAATTAATGTGAATGTTCAAGCACTGAGAAGAGACGAGCGTGACTGGTGAAAGTGAAAGTGAAAGTGAGAGAGGTTGATCTGCAGAGGTGGAGTCTGGCGGCGGAACAATGAGCTGGAAGCAGAGGTGGAGCTGACGCTGACGTTGTGGTTAAAGTGTCAATGAGAAGTGAGACAGCTAAAATAAACAAACAAATAATAAGTGTCGGGGATAGTTTAAAGGTGTGCATGCCAAGTGGTTGAGATTCCGGAGATTCCACCAGTACCAGTACGAGTGCCTGTAGCAATAACGGCAACGGCTCAGGGGAAATGCTCCACCTTCTGATGCAAACCAACACTCACCACTGTTCCCACAGTCGGCACAGGAGATGAGCTCCTCCGGCTTCTTGTCACGATTCTGCTCCTTGGTCCCCAAACAGAAGCTGCAGATGGGGATGGGCTCTGCCACCGGCTGGAGGAGGGAGAAGGAGGGCACGGGACGGACGGCGGGGGGGGAGAAAAGTTGAGACTGTCAGTCAATTTAACGGCTTCATTGTACAAATGGAAACAACAGAGCGGCCTTGTGTCTCCTGTCACAGGGAATGACTGCGGCTGTGTGTATTAGCCAGCCGACGCCGCGCTGGAACTCACGACGACGCCACGGAGCGGGCGGATGTGTGACACTTTAGGATGGTGAAGAGCGCGAGAGTCGCCGTGACGAGCGGACGTGTATAATTTATGTGGCGTGTCACGTTGCAGAAGCCGCCGCCGACTCCTGAGCCGTTTGATCCGAAGCTTCGGATCTCCACTGAGGCTTTTAGCTCCACGGCAACGTCTCCCATTTTGACACCTCTCCTCAAACACGCCCTCACACGTTCAGTTCTGGGGCTCCATCAATCTCTCAGCGATATCCTCCACAAGCAGGTGTGCGAGTCAGACAAACATCTCGCCGGCGCACACAAATACACACACTTGAGCCGTGTTTTTGTCCGGGAAAACGAAACGCTTAACATGTTGCCAGACATCAAATGCGACCTGCGTGTCAAATAATAGCTGAAAGATCACGTCCCCTGAGCGCTGCAGGTGCACTTCACACAGGCAAACACAGGAGAGGAGTGGAGCGCTTTCAAAGTTTGTGCAGCCCGGGAGCCCTGAGGGGGAGGACCGGCTTACTTCTAACTCAAAGAACACCGGCAGTCATTTGTAGGCGCACATTTTGTTTTCCCACATAGAGCAATCTGACAGAATGAGAAAGACTCAATTAAAATTCCGCCACTCCAGCCATAAAGCTCTTCCCACTCTGGTTTGGAAGATGACAAAGTAAAGTTTCTGAGGACAAAAATATGTCTCCAAGCAATCCAGATGCATTTCTGATTCACTCCTTCAAGATCCATGTCCTACTGATGTGTGGGCAAGATCAATGGCTGTGAACATGCTGGATGTAAATACATCATCTTTTCTTCAGTTGGTTTTATTTCATTCACTGACAGAAGGAAAAATTAACAATCCAATCGACAAAAAACAGTTTCCATACTTCAGAATGAAAGGGGGCAGAAAGACAAATAAACTTATGAGCTCCCAAAGTGTGTTTCTTCTTCAGTATGTTGACACTTTTGCAGTCTTGAAAACTGAAGTTACGGAAATACAAACTTTCTAGTGAGGAGAAAATAGGTGAAGGCGTGATTTACATGCTTCAAGTTAAAATGCATTGCTTTTGCATGTTTGTTACAGAAAGCTTTCGTGTTTTCACAGAAACACTGTGAAAATCATGTCCAGACAGTAACAATTGTAAAATGTGTTGGTCTTGTTTATTTTCTCCACCTGGTCCAGGCAAATAAAAGTCATGGGGGCCGACAATGAGCAGATATCAGGGTATCCTTAAAACACCGGTTGACTACCAGATTAAGACAGAAAGATAATCACACGAGGTATTTTCAAAGTCACACATTTAACCAACACACTCGCCTTTGGAAAGTGAGAGGGCGTAACCTTAAGAAAACCATAAACCACGCCGTAAACCATGCAAACGTCACACAGGAAAGCCAGAACTGGACCAGGGAAGCTCTCATATCATTGATGATGGTGGTCATTTGTAGTGATTTTGTAGGCAGAGACCGACAGAAACTCATGCAGATGTTTTGCAGAGGAACTCACCGAGATGCTAACATGCAACTGAGACAAAAGAAATGAATACAAATATTCGCCAGGAGACAGTATTATTTAGGTTTTCTGAATATAAATAAATAATCACTGATTGATGCAAGCAGTCAACCACATCTTGAAATAAGATCCACCTGTGGCTTTTATGCAGTTGACTCAAAAAGTACCATGTGATTCTGGGTTATCATCTTCAACTCTGAACAGATTCTGCTGCCATCGATCAAGAAGAAATAATGAAAACACTGCACGTAAATCATCAGCAAGTGTACTGTGTAAGTGTACCAGAACATTTCCAAGGCACCGAGTATAATCTGAAGTCGAGTATGTTCATGGGAGAGGGAAAAAGCCAAAGTGTGGCAGAGCCAGCCTGCAGCGCGCTGTCCTCCGGACCGAGTGTGTCAGAAGAACGCTGGTGATGGACACTCTGGAGGAGTGGAAGGCTTCCTCGGCTGAGACGGGAACCACGGAGCGAACGACATCTGTCGCTTCCGCATTCGCCGCTTCGTGGCGGAGCGGCAAAGAGAGAGCCGCTGGCGAGGAAGCGCTCACATGACATCTGGACTGGCGCTCGCCGGCGGCCGCGTGGGAGCTTCCAACACAAAGTGGAAGAGATCTGGTGACACCAAAGTGGCACGCTTTCATCAGTCCAAACTTTTATGCGTTCTCTGAATCACGCACGCAGAAATCCCACGCTGCAGGCACGCTTCTGCAAAAGGGACGTTAACGTGGCAGAAGACGCACGCTGACAAACACAGCCGGGGCTTTAAATTAATAGCATCCCCACGGAGATGCAGGCGGAGCGTTTTCAAAAAGTTCCACTTTGGGAGACTTAAAACCTATGGATTTATGTGGATCAGTCATCCAAGTTCCAACGGCGGGTTCGAGCTCGCAATCATTTTCCGACAGCGTTAAAAGTCCCATGATGGTTGAATCACTACGCCGCACCACTGCCTGGTACTCATCAACCAATCGAAATGCAGCAAAACAGGAAGGAACGCCGCCATAACAAGCAAGCAAGCTGACATCTGATCAAACTTGAAGTATATGAAGCGTCGTCCACTTCCTGCCATGACAGGTAACACTGCAACATCATTAGTGGAGGCTGGCTTCTTGCAGTGGCAAGTTTAGGAAGTTCACATTACAGCGTGTCAAGTAGTGAACATTGCTAAAGTTTCACAATCTGTAGGAGTTTTCTGGGTGTAAAAACGAGAGAGGATACATTGACAAGGCACATGACAGATTGCATCTTCGCACGTTTGCCTTCATAAACGTGGAATATGATGCTGTACAGACGGCTCATATTTGGGAGGGACAATAATGGTTTTGCAAAAACAAAGGCTGTTCATAGGAAGAGGCATTTTCCTATGTTTCAAAAACAGACATTTATAAAAAGACAGACTTAAACCGCTGTTGTAAAATACAGTCAATGGGACACGGCTGCACAGATTAAAACATGCATACAGGAATGGTCTCATTCTGATTCATTTCTAACTGGTTTCCTGGTGAAACTCAGTTTTATTACTCAGAATAAACGACAACCCCTACTTAACATGTAGAATGTGACCTAAAACCCCTGAAAGCATCGTTTATGATCGTGTCCAAATTCAAGGTTTTTAAAAAAGGAGGTGAAAGTCCAACGGTAGCGGAAGCGGTTTGCTGTCACTTTGCTGAGACGCACTTCCTCAAGTGAAGTTTTCCAATCATATTTACCACTGGTACCTTTTATGTCTTGCTATCCTTTCTTAATATCTTCTGTGGCACTCATTTTCTCAGTACTGGCATTTTGACAGCTCATCTACAATACAGTGTTTTTATTTACTTCAACAAATTTAGATCGTTGTTGTTGTTGGACAACTCCCATCACCAACACTTCTAACTCCATCCAATTTAGTGATGGCAGGCGCAAGCGGCAGCACACACCAACGCTGTTGTTTAATTACTGCCCATCACCTGCAAAATGAAACAAACTGAAAGCACAATCTGTGTGAGAAATCATTAAGGCCCGTTTTCTCAGAGATCTGCGCAGATCGGCAACATAGCCTTTGTACATTTCTGCTCCATTTAGACACCTCTGCAGTGATAGTTCTCATTTAGCCTCACTTGTTATTTTGCTCCGCACAAATTCTATTCATATTACTAATAATGAAAAGTGAAAACACCAGGAAGCAGAAAAGGACTGTGGCAGATGAATGTTTCACAGACGCAATAAAGGCAAATCTTCTGGCGACGCGAAACGACGGGAGCTTGAAAACACTTCACAGCGAAGCGTCTCTGGTGTAAAATCAAAGCGCGCGGTGAGCTTCAGGTATGCCGGAAAAACAGCTTTTCATTGTTCACACTTAATAAAGGCGCGCGTACAATGTTGTGAGGCAACGTAGCAGGCAAACACTCATCTTGACAATGCATATATTTACATTAGATAACAGCTCATTCAGGGGGCTGGAGGCTTGAAGCACGCCGGTGTGTTTTGGAGGAATCCTCCAGCAGCTCTGCGGCAGGACGGGATCAGACCTTTGATAGTGGGAAATGTTGGCTTCGCCACAACGCAACTATACATCTCACAGCAAGTGGTGGCTTTCACACAAACAAGGCCGCAACATTATCCCTGTAATGCTAATCTTTTGTTCACGAGGCACAAAAAAACAACAAGACGCCCGCCGAAGTCGGTGGGAAAAGATTTTTTTCGACTGCAATGCAAAGAGCTGGGGAGGCAGTGTGTCCTGGTGGGGAGGGAGACGGGGACAAGGGCTTGATTTATTGGGTTCATTTCCTCCTGACTGGGGCTGCTTCCAGCACCCCCTGCGACACCTTACCCATGTAACAAGCACAGGGACTGGGGAAGAGAGAGGGAAACATAGGGGAGAGAGGAGGAGAGTGAGAAGTAAACAGAGAGAGAAGGACCATGGAAAGTTACCAGTGAAGAGGCGTAGATGGAGACACGGGAGACGCAAGGAAGAAAATCGGGGCTCCCCAGTGAATATTTGTATAAAAAGAGATCTACTACTACAATAACTTCTCCATAATACCATGAGATGGTAAACATGCAGCGGTTTTATGTACTCCACAGGTTTCCTTAACTTTTTATATTCACAAAAACTGACGTTCACTTGAGAGGTTTAAATTAAGTGCATGTTCATTTCTGGGGTCGTGTGCAGCGGTGTTGATTAGGGTCGATTCTGATAATCCCATTTCTCTGCCAACTCAACAGAAATGACAATTTTAAGACGAGTCTCAAACCTTCAATGCATCAGTGAAAACGCACCGTTTTCACATGTTGATTTCTGAAGCTTTGCGTTTACATGAAAACGCCAGAATCACTGAAAATGGCAACAGTTTCATTTAGCCACAGAGCGCGCCAACAGCAAATGGTTATAAGCGTTAACAATGGCGAGTGTTTTCGAAAACTTTCACCAGCACCGCAGTCATGTAAACGGACGCCCGGATCACAATGAAAGTTTTCCATTTTCACTTTGAAAATTGCTGAGAACTGCACCATGTGTCCGGGGAAGCAAATCTTGTGAGTTGTGGTTGTTGCATGAGCGTGCATTATCTTGTGAAACCGGGTGGGATGGCAGCGTCTCGGGGGTAAATGATACCAAGTTAGAATAAGCATGAATCACACTGCTGGTATTCCGTGGTAATACCCAAATGCCAGAGTGGATTGTGGCTGACATTTCTCCAAAGGAGGGCGCAGGTGCCAATTTTGTTCCGATTACATCCTCCTTTATTTACATTTTCCAAATGACAGCACTCCCAAAACGCTTTGCAAGGGTACATTGATCCAATCATAACTTTACATTTTGCTTTTTTTTTTAAACTTGTCTACTCACGCAGGAATGCTTACTCACAATTCAAACCCTGATCAGTAGTTGCAGTGGTTCAACCGACTGACAGTTCTATTGCCGACAAGCCAACACATTTGATGGTTGAGGCAAGTGATGGCGTGCATCTATAGTGTTCAGGAGGATTGTTTTTCATTAAGGCATTTCCAATATTCTGTTCACGCCATTAACACATCTGTTTAACAAAAAGCAGTTCAGCTCAACACGACAGCAAGCGACTGTCTGAATGGATGAAGTGTCGTCAACGTGTCCAATGAGGAAGCATTAACGGCAGAGCTCCTCAGTTTGATCACACTTGATTGTATGAATGCACCTGGTGGAGAAACCAGTGTGACTGAGAGACTAGGACAAATCTCCGCAGGATCTGAATCCTCGAAGAAAACTAAACAGAAAATGGCTGTGCTCCACCAAACAAACCAAAAAATTCATGGAAGAGAAATGGAAGTCAGCCACAAGAAGCAACAAAAGACGAGGTGTGTAGAGAGACAGCGAGAGAGAGAGAGAGAGAGAGAGCGAAGACGGCACCAGGACAAAAATAACAATCCAGAGGGCAAAAGAGGGAAGGAAATGGAAAGCGTAAAGAAAGAGAGAAAATCTGCAGCAGCAGTCCTCTGAGCAGCCTGCGTGCGACCAACACCTCAATCATTCCTGACGCTTAACCCCTTCCCCGCTGGAGGAGGTCAACTGCTCCCGCTCGAGTAAACACGAGCACAGAGCCAGTGTGCGAACTGCCTCTCCACACAAGACGCCTGCTGCAGCGAGGCTTCAGTTACTCTCTGCCACTGCAAATTAATCCCCAGCAGATACTAAAAAATGAAAAGCTAATCCTCCCTTCATGACAGGGATATTGGAACTGAGAAACACAATCCTCAAATTTCTCCTGAGAGCCGTTTTTCCTCCACGTTTCAGCCTTTTCTAACTCAGCCAGCGCTGGTTGCCAGGACCACTCGCACAACCACAGCGATGCTCCAGAAATTTCTTACATCGACTGGCTGTTTGACTCAAGTGTCATGGCCAACGTTCAACTTTGAGGTGCGTGCTCGCGCGGATCTATTTTAACACTCTGTATTGGTGCTTTAGCAAAGACTTGTGTTTTCTTCGTGGAGAGAATATATATAAAAAAAACAAAAAAAACAAAAGGCTGCTTGGCGCCTCGGAGGAGCTCATGGGAAAACGAGCAGGATTCAGAAGGTGTTGTTAAGGCTTCACCTTTACGCGACAGAAACCTGTCACACAAGTAACAGGTTTCGCTTTTCACACACACCTAAGCACAAACGGACAGGTGGAAACGCACTATCCTGGCCCAGCAGACACACCCACCAATGTTTTATGGATCACTAAGCCACAGTATTGTCAAACACGCTCCTTATCTCGTCACATTGTGCTTCAGTGTTTGCTAGATCTTTAGTTTTGCTTTCAAACAGCTGAATGAATACGTGGGATGACGCACTGTACTATCCGATACATTATACCAAGAGATAATAGAGAACAACTGGAGGTGGCCTCGTTTCCCCTTTATATACTTGCTTCTCTTGTCCAGAGACAGAGGACAAGAGGTTGAGACAGGAAAGAGAGAACAATAGAGGAAAGACGAAAGGTGGAATGGGGAAGGAGGGGGTAGAAAGAATCAAAGGCAATGGGAGAGAAGAGAAAACGAAGCAAAGCGATGCTGTTGTCCTTGTCTCGTCTCAAGTCAAGGATCTCATTAACATGGGCGCCCAAACTCTCCCCCCCCACCACCACACTTCCCTTATGGCCGCCCCTACCTCCAACACAAACTCATTGATCACTGTTACAGAATGTGTCGTGCAGGCAGAGGCACCACACAAACACAATGGCACTTTTCCCCCCCAAAATCATTAGATGATCTCAGCGCGAGTCGCCAGCACACACACCACGCTACTGCATCATCCTGTTAGCGCTCATGGATCCATCAAACGGGAGGTAATAAGTGTAAATATTGCATCTGCAACCTGAAATCCCTGCAGACCAACTAGCAAGGCAATCGCTGCAAAACAAGCGGTCTACACTTTGGTGCGACATCCCCACCAGCCAGAGGGAGGACCCTGCATCGTGCCAGAGAGCACCCCCCCGTGCAGCCAACCCCCCCCCCACATTAAAAACCGAGGACGCACAAAGCTAAATCACAGCATCAAACGGAGTGTGTCTGGCTGGGCTCCAGCCGTCACTTCCACAGCTGCTCAACACATTGGCTCTATTTGTGGGGTGGTGAGGTTAGCCATACGCAAGATCTCACACAGCTCCACTTCCCGTGCCAAATGCCATCGGCGTCACAGCCCCCGGTGAGCTCCAGGTAACTGCTCCCCATGGGTGCCGACACCACTGCTAATGCAGTTTCTGTGGACGCACAGCTGTCTGCAGCTGCTCCTGGAGCAACTTAAAGTGCCAATGACATCATATCGCATGTTAATTTAATAATTTTCCTTTGAAAAACAACAGTTAAAGGTGTATTTGCCTTCATTAGATGACCCCTGGAATTCACAGCTTTATCGAATTTTGTACTGTTGACAAGTCAACCCTCTGCCGGAGGTAGGAGCCTGAGAGGAATGCGGAAGTGACGTAGCAGGAAGAGCGCCTTCTCTGAGCATGCAAACACAATGTATAGAATACATAGACATATAGTAGTGTACTTCAGTGGATTGTGTAGTCGATCGTCCACTATACGGTGTAGACCAGAGGTCTCCAACCCTGGTTCTCAAGGGCCCCTGTCCTGCATGTTTTAGTTCTCAGCATATCCTGAATCTAATGATGATGTCATCACCAAGGCTGTGAAAAAGCCCAATGACGAACCCCTAATTGCAATCAGGTGTGTTGCAACTGGGAGGAGCTAAACCGGTGCAGGTTGTTTGGACTATCGGAGTAAACCGGAGTACCGGAGGAAAACATGAACACTTCACACAGAAAGGCTTCTGCCGGGATTTGCACCAGGACTTTTTTTCATTTTTAACTGGGACCTTCTGGCCGTGAGGCGAGAGGCTGTGGACTCTGTGGATTCAGGACTTGGTGAGTGGAACATGTATTACCAGATCAGAGCTACAGTCTTTATTCTGTCGTCTCCCACGGTAACTGAGCCGTAGGAGCTGGTCGATCGTCAATATTCCCCCAAATCTGTTCGGTCTGACCTCCAACGCTCCCGCCAACACTGTTTCATACTCTTCTTTAAAAAAGTCTTCATCTACTGCTGGACAGTGTGAAATGTACGAATATATTCCGTTTCTTCTTTTTCCTGTGCATCTGCCGCTGCGTGTTGAGCCTGGTTCTGCTGTGACATCACAGCAACATGGAGGCTGAGAAAGCTCAATGGGCAGAGATCAAGAATCACCACTTCATTTCACTCGTTTTCCGTAGTTTTTACTTGCAGATGACGACAGTGTGGCAAAAACTTTTTATAATAAAAATTGTTTTATTTTGTATTGCTTTTTTCCACAAATGTTTTGGCGTCAGAGGCACTTTAAGCTGCTCAGTCACAGGGGAAGACCTTCAGCACAGTGGCATCATGTTTATTTGAGATCCACTGGAGCGGCAGAGAGCACTCTGCACTTTTTCCATCAACAACAAAATGAAACTTTTCCTTTAGACTGCTGAGAAAACCATTTGACCCCATGTGGAGAAGGGACATATTTTGCTGGAGGGGCATCGCTAGTGTAACAATGATCAAAACTATAAAGTCTCTGCAATATATAAATCTTATTTAAAAATAAAAAGCTTTGCTCCATATTCTGTAAAGTTATACACAAGGTTTTAATCCGCTCATTAGTTCCAATAGAAATGAATACTAAACACAGTACATGGACTTTACCTTTAAGGCACATTTGTTTCACTGCTGTCTTGAAGCACTTTCCACAGTTACATTCACCAAGTCACGGAAGAAGAATGATGGCCGCCATACAAGGCACCCAACCACCACCGAGAGCAATTCAGGGCTCAGTGTCTTGCTCAAGGAACATTCAACACATTGACAGGAGGATTGAACCCACAGTCTTTCAGTTGGAGGATGATCCAACTGAGGGACAGCCCAGAACATCTGTTCACAAGAACAGCTGGTGATCATTTTACGTCTCGTTTGAACAACAACTTTGCATAAAAACACATTGTTTTTGCATTTTCATTTCAGCAAAGTTTTGGCTTTACACAGCAATATTTTGAAAACAATGTCCATTTACAGAAACTTTGAAAATGTAGTTGTCCTGTAGGGCCACGAGTCAATAAGCAGCGTTTTCATGTGATGCACTGAATGTGTTTTCCGTTTTCACTTGAAAATGTCATGTAAATGGGGTCTTTGTTGTAGTTTTCGGGAGAAATGGTGTCGTTTGCTCTGATAAAGCAACTTTAACAGCGAACATCCATCCCTTGTCAATTTGTGTCCTGCCTCTTGAAGCCAAGCACACAAACAAGCGCGAGACTGTTTCTCAATGCCTTGAGGTGGAGTTCGACTGGAGGCTTAACACAACACTCACACCAAAGACCTAACACACTCAACATGAGACACGATGAACTTCAGAAGCTCCACATCCTTATAACTCATTGTAGCGCGTGTGCACTGCAGTTGACAGCTTTCAGACACTCGAGAAATGCTACCCAGTGTATTCTTGGCATGTACAAAATGCCTCTCTGAGAATTACAATGCACTGTGACACTCTCATCCCAGCATTATTGATCAGCCTGTGCAGCAAGAATAAGTACAAATAAAGAACTTTATCACATAACCTGAGCAATGTTTCTAAACTTGCTTCCTTGGAGGCTCTGGGCCTCCGTATCAGATGTGCTGAAATATACGTCAATGCATGCGTTTTGTTTACATTTCTAAGTCTGATGGGGAAAATTTTTATTTTTATCTTGGGACCGGATAAGGGAATTACAGCAGAAGTGTGTACACTGCCCAAGTTGGTACAAAAATGAAACATTTAGAATCTTGTATCAATGAAGCACTTGTGTTAGTGACGGGGCCACAAACAGCCCACTTTGATCTGAAGTGAACAAGAATGACACTATAATAATAGTTCCACACTTCCCCTTGGTTTTGGTGCACAGAAAGGCCAATCAGCTGAAAGCCTTGAAACAGATGCTACAGAGTTTCTCTTCAGGTGAAAACCTGTTGCTTCTCAGATTGCATGTTTTCTGCAGCCTTAAGCGTGCATGTGTTCACAACGGCACTGCCACAGTGTGGCTTTGAATGCAAAGGCCGTATTTGCAGCAATAAGGTGGGAATCATTCATGGTTCCATCTCTGGTCTCCCAGCTCTAATTGCAGTACTGATTTATATTCACTTCTTTCAGTTCAACCTGAGAAAATAAAATAGAGTATTTTTTTATTGCAAAAATGTGGTTAATGTTTTCCTAATCTTGGCACTATGAAAGTTTATAACATGGGCCAAATCAGACTCTCTGGCAGACAGTTTTTGGTCCCGTGCCATATGTCTGACACCCCTGCAACGCACTAAGAAAAGCGAGAACCATGCTCATTCTGCCGATGATAAACGCGGTATGATATTTTCCCATTACATTTCAAATTTATCTCCAGAACTCCATTGATCGTTGTGTGAACTGACCCTTTAAACAGGCTAAAGTGCAACAGTTTTTCCATTTCCCTGCCGGTTGTGCACTGCCAAGTGTCAAACAAGAAATGGAGTTGTGGCAGCAATGAAGCACGAGGTGAAAGCTGGCTCCATCAGAAAGTGCAACGGGCCTCTGATAACTTTAGACACTAATAACGGGCCCACCAGGGCCAGAGCTCTGGCAAAATGGAATCAAGTGATGCATGTCAAGGAAATAGAAACCAGAAATAAAGCCTTTCTGCAATACACAATCCTTGAAGGAATTCATCAGGTTCAACATGTGAAATTCAAGAAAAATCCCACAACGGATCAACAGGAGAATGTTTCATAGCACCAAACTTTGTCATTTCAGGAGCGTTCCTGTGGCGCAGAGCTAACCCAAGGGTGCCTTCATCCATACATACGTACACTGGGACATACAATCAACGTCGGGGCATATTTTGTATTTGCTGAGTAACAATATGTGGTGTCTTCGCCTTGAGCAAACACAAGCAGGGTCAATGCGTGTGAAGTTAGAGAGAGAGAGGTGAGGGGGTCGATTCAATGTGGGTAAAGTAGAGTGGATAAATCTATTCATTATAGTTCATTATTAGCAACATCCAATTATGCAGCCCGACCACCGCTAACAGCAAACAACCATTAGCTGTAGGTTGCTAATGTTAGCAGATCCTATTAAGGGGTCACTGGGACATTTTGTAGTGGAATCAAAACACCAGTGTGTGTGTGTGTGTGTGTGTGTGTGTGTGTGTGTGTGTGTGTGTGTGTGTGTGTGTGTGTGTGTGTGTGTGTGTGTGTGTGTGTGTGTGTGTGTGTGTGTGTGTCAGAAGCAGAAAAAAAAAACAACTATCCATCCCTGAGGGGCAATTAGGTGGGCAAATGATGTTGTTCACAAGTCCTTTTTCACACGTCCCCGCCGTGACACCGTGCGACAACATCAAGAACTCTGGTTCACCCCGCTCCAGCTGTTGAGGAAAGGGCAACTGCAGGGCAGCAAGATTGCTCTTGCCTATTATGACGGGATGAGCATCACACGCATGCACACACAACGATACACACACACACACATACATATATATATATATACACACACACAAAGGCTGGGTGTCAGGCCCATCCCCACCTAATGGCCGTAGCCTCATACTGCTAACGGGCGCTCGGGGAGGCAATGAGGTTTGCCATCTATATATCCATGACCCTTGGATGACTTCTCTCCCCCATGCAACTCCCCCTTCATGACCTGGCAATGGCACCCTATTAGGGTGAGAGGGGGGAGACAGAGGGACAAAAATAGGGTCTGGGTATCCCGTTTGAATGGAACGCCCTGATGCAAACAGCAGCATGTTGAGTATACAAATCTCCCCACAAATGGGGTCAAAGCTAGTGCTTTAGCCATTTGTTTTGATTTTCCCTCCTCCCCCCACGGTCTCCCTCGCTCTCTCGCCCTTTCCTTGGGAAATCATAAGTGCTAGCAATCATGCGGGGCAGCATGGCAATGATGCGGTGGAAAAGTAGCGAGAGGAAGGAGAGTGATCATGCAACACCCGTCTCCGTCTCTCGTGCACAATTTTATCTCGTTGACGCATGTGCCACTCGCACAGACCCAGTAGAAGAGATACATCAAAAACACTCCAGCCACACATGATTGAGCAAGCAGCAACATCGCCGTGCAGGAGAATATATCAAAGCGTCATCACAAGGAGGAAAAGGTAGGGACGGTAAACAGGATTGTGTGAATGTCAGCTTCCTGACTGCTGCAGCGGCTTCTCCATGTCTCGCCTGAGGAGGAGCCACTTGAAGAGCAAAACAATCCTAACAAGCCATTATTCATATTCCAAAACACGTTGATTTCAGCAGCTACTCTGCTAATATTTACATGATGATGTGAAAATTTTGAAATAAATAAATAAATAAAAAATCGACTGTGCAATATAAAGCAACGTGAAAGAAATTGTACTTCGGCACAAACACTGTTTCGCTCTCACAGAGAGATGTGTTTCACTTTATTGGTTTTTGAGTCAGAGGAGGAGGTTGATCTCCGTTTGTCTGAAGAGGTGGACCATCTGCAGCCAAGCAGGTCACTGTGTTAGGCAGGCAGACCCCATGTGACTGCAGCCTGCTCTCTAGGCTAATCCTCCTGTGTGTGTGTGTGTGTGTGTGTGTGTGTGTGTGTGTGTGTGTGTGTGTGTGTGTGTGTGTGTGTGTGTGTGTGTGTGTGTGTGTGTGTGTGTGTGTGTGTGTGTGTGTGTGTGTGTGTGTGTGTGTGTGTGTGTGTGTGTGTGTGTGTGTGTGTGTGTGTGTGTGTGTGTGTGTGTGTGTGTCCTTAGCACAAGCCCCTGTGGCTGCACACACACACACACAGACAGACACGTACCCACACACACCCACAAAGGGGCCAGACAACACCAGAAGCCAGTCAAAACAGTAGTTGGGACCAGTCTGATACATACAGATGATGCACTGCTCGTCTGGCAGCGAGGAGTGTTGAGTTTTATTTGTGTGCTGCTGGGGGTGAGGATGCACGTTACGAGTGTTGTGTTTACAACTCTTCGGCTTTCTTTGTATGCAGCGGCGAGGGCTCAGGTTTGAGTGTGTGTACA
Source organism: Blennius ocellaris (assembly GCF_963422515.1). NCBI lineage: Eukaryota > Metazoa > Chordata > Actinopteri > Blenniiformes > Blenniidae > Blennius > Blennius ocellaris. The sequence goes on along the minus strand of NC_137656.1, from coordinate 25,849,367 downwards.
TGTCTCTGGCCCTCCCAACTGGAGGTTAGCAGTCGGCTGCTCTCTCTGATCAGGTTACAGAAGTGGGTGTGTTCCCTCTCTCCTCTGTCGCCTGCATGTCTGCCTCTCTCTCTCTCTCTCTCTCTCTTACTCCAACTCATTCCGTCTCTCTCACTTTCATCTCCTGCTACGTCGCTGCCTCTCTCCCCCTTTCTGGTGCGAGAGGCCCGAGGCTTGCGTCATCCAGGGCCTCTCCCTCTGGCACCACTACAGACCACCTCTCTTGCGAGTCTGCGTGCCTCCCCTTCCCTCGCTTCCTTTCTTTCTTCCTCCCATCTCCTGACAGTTCCTGACAGGGAGCAGCCCTGCAGCTGGTCCACACTCCCCACAGGAGGCTGGGAGCCATGAGAATCCCCCCCTCTGACCTCTCACTCCTCGTCTTCTGCTCAAAACTGGGCCCGGCAGCCAGCATCACCCCACCACACACCTGAGACGCCGTCATCCACCGTATGAAGCGCCATCCAACCCGGAGCTTCTCAAAAACACAAACTGCCATCGTCTGGAACCCATCAGAGCTGCATCCCACTTTGAAGTGAGGTGCTGGCATCTGTTTGGCTTCACAAATGTCGCCCTGCTGTTTTTAGACAATTCTAAAATAACCCTGCAACGCGCTACGCCATATGCTAGATGAGAACGCACAACCGACATTCACACTGTGAGGCACCTTACTACGCCGTAGTAAATTACAACCTTGAAGAGTACGTCCAGATTGAGCAAGCAGCGATAATGCTCCGCCAGACTCGGAGATGCCTGCTGAGAGATGCGAACCTTTTCCACAAGAGCAGCTGTTATGATGCGAGTCAACTATATGTAGCATGGACTGTACACATTTTTTTTTAAATAAAAGTAAACAGAATTGTAGGACGTTTTCAACTTTAAGGCTCACTTTCTTGCTTGCAGTAAAAAAAAATTTTTTTTAAATACATAAATGAACAAAGCACTTGATTTCTTGTCTAAGAGCCTTGGACAGGATGTCTGTGAGTTTATCAGATCAATTAGACTCCAGCAGAAAACCGTGCTTCACACTCATTTATCATCTCACGTAGTTTTGATCTTGATCTCAAACTCAGCTCAGTGATCTACAACAGCTCGACTTTTGCCACAAAGCGACACGGCTATAAAAGAATCGGATTTAAAAAGCGCACCTACGTGACACGCCAAGATCCGCGTACAAAGCGCTGCGTCGGTGTGTTCGTGTTCCGGGTCACAGCACATCGTTTTACGTGTGTGTTTGTGACACTTACCCGGTCCTTTTCGTGTGGCAGCAACCGCACAGGCGGCAGTGACTCCAGAGATACCGTCCCGGTCCCGTCATCCAGGGAGCTGCTCCGGCTGATGAGCTGGAACAGTGGACCCTGCTTAACCACGCGCCCGTGAGCCACGGCCCTCTTCAGGGCCACCCTCAGCTGCTGGTGGAAGATGCCGGGCCCCATGGAGCCGCTGCCCGACAGGTAGGCCGCCACGTCAGCCTGGCACTTGAGAAAACGCTCAACGTTCTTTAAGGTGGAGCCGCCAGGCTCGTGGAGACCCTCCAGCGCCCGCTTGATCAGCTTGTTCCAGTCAAGTCCCGGCTTCTTCCCCGAATGCGAGTGTGAGCTTCCACCGCCACCACCGCTGCTGCTGCTGCTGCCGCCGCTGCCGCCGCCGCCTCCTCCTCCAGAGCTGCCGCCTCCTTTGGGCTTTGGCAGAGCCAAGCGCCCGGGGTTATCTGGATCCTTGTAGGAGTTCAGACCTTTGTTGGTGACCTTAAGTATGGTTCCATCCTTGACACTGAGCTCCAGCTGCTCCAGAATGGTCTTGCGGTCCAGACCATGGGACATGGACACCGCATTGCAAATGCGCTCCTCTGACGGTCGCTGCTTTTGCTTCTTCACCTTCTTGATCGCCTCGAGGATCCATTGAGTGTACATGGGGTTTGCCAGTTTGACCATGGCTGCGGTCTGGGTGGGTGCAGGGGCCGCAGGGCCTTACTGCAAGAACCACTCAGACAAAATACGGACTTGAAGCCAAGGAAACGCCTGGCCTGCGCCGTAGCGCCGCCGCCTCCTCCTCTTTACCCTTTACCTGCTGACTATCCCTTGTCCTGGGGTCGCACAGAGAGTCCCTCAGAAGCTGAGTATGAGCAGCACGGAAAGGAGCAGCTGATCATAGCACAAACCCCCTGAGCCAACCCTCCACCCAGGAAAATCTGGTCCACCCTCCACCCACTCCCAGCCAGGTGAAGAACCCTGGCCAAAAGCAGGAGGAGTGACAAACTTTTCAGCCAATTAAAACCTTAAACTCCCACAGTGCGCAATAAAGGACACAACAGATCTCGACAGCGACAGAACGGTTAGGAAAAAAAAATCGGATCTTTCCGACTGTTGAAAAAAATCCAAAACAGAAAGAAAAAAAAAATCCTCTGGGTCAGTCGGCTTCCTGCTGCAGGTGAACGAACCAATTCTCAGAGAGAATAGTAGGAGACGAGCATGGTGTCTTGGACACGAACCAATAGTTTCATTCATGAAACCGAGAGCGCCACAGCAAATGTCCGGTAGATTATAGCATCCAAGAAGACTATGATTTCTGGCTGCATCCACGATCCCTCGTCTTCCCCCTTTTCTCTTTTGAAGCCTGTTACAAGTCAGGGATTCACAGCAGACACGTCACCGCAGGGAGCAGCCAGCACTGATCACCTTCATGCCTGTTGAACTTCGGCTGAAACCCGCTGCAAGAAAGACAAGAAACACAAAGAGGTTAAAGAAGCTTCACAGGAAAAGTCAAAACAAATCACACCCGCAAGTGGAAAGAATTCATGCCAACAACTGCAAAGCATGAGTGAACTTTAAGAGATGCTTCAGCTTGAAATGCATACAGATATAAACAAAGCAAACGCATGCTTTGCTGCAGACACGTGTTCTCCATAGTCTATGAACAAACTGCAAAGCAGAGAACAGAAACTGCAAATTATATTCTATTGCATTTCTTCCAATATTGGAATGTCACTGACAACATCACGGCTAAGACGGGCAGAGCCAACAGATTGTGAAAGCCAAAGCATTTAATAACAGTGAAAACATTACAATCGAGTGCAGGATTTAGAGCTCATCTTAAAAGTGAGACGTCAACTCGGCCGGTCGGGTTGCTAACGTAAACATGATGCAGTCAAAGCTCAGACTGTTAGCAAACATTAGCAGGGGGGGGGGGGCTAACCCACCAAAAAACAAATAAATAAATAAATAAGCCAAAGCCTTGTAAAGTGTCGCATTGCCCGAAAGCTTCCGACCCTGGTGTCTCCTCTCAGTGACGGTGCCGGAGGCAGCCGGGGACCCGACAACAAGCCTTCCCGCTTAGCGCTGTTGTTTAGCAGGCTAGTGAGCGGCTAAGCAGCGGGGCTAACGTTACGATCGTGCTCCTAATGTTACCCGCTGAGCGCCGAACGTAAACAGCACGAAGCGCCAGGTTATCGCCACAACATCCCCACCCACCCCCCCATCGGGCGGATGTTCCCGTCAGTACGAACCGTCAGACCGCAGAAATCACAGCGAACAATCTCCATCAGAGTGTCATTCACATATTAACGTGAGACCGCGGCCTTGCAAGAAAAAGAGAGAGAGCGAGAGAAGACGGCACAATGCAAGTTGCAGACGGCCATCTCGGCTAGCGGGCAAGTGCAGAAATCGAAGAAATCTCCGCGGCGGATTCCGCAGCGCTCCCGCGATCCGCGGCCTGGCGGTAAGAGCGAGGAGCGTCTGATGCGTCGGCCCGCCTCGCTGACTTCCTCCCTCCGCCAGCCGCCCTCCCACGTACCGCTCCAGCCTGCGGTGCGGCGAAGACAAGGCCGCTGGAGCGGAGTAGCTAGGCCTCGACTGCCCCCCCTCTCCTCCCTCTCAGTGCTCCCCCCCTCCGCCGCGATCACCATCCCTCCGTACCCCTCTCTCCCTCGCCGCCTCTCTCAGCCCCCCCCTCCCTCCCCCCCAAGAAAGCTAGCGCTGGTCCGGTTCTGGCTTCCGAGGGAAGCTCGGGTAACGCGGACCAGGCAACAAGAGGGGGGAAAAAGAATCCCATATCCCCTCATCCGGCTTCCGCTTGCTTACTCACCGGGATTTGGTGTCGAGCCGCCGCGGAGAAGGTGCCAGAACGGTGCGAAACGAAGACAACAACAAGCCTGAAAATGCAGCCAGAGACTAGGGGCTCCAGAGCCGCCGCCATCTTTGAGTGAAACAGGAGCGCGGCTGGTGGGGGAGGGGGGAACACTGAACCGTCAGGCAGGGCCAAGGGACCGTCTGCATGGTGCGAGGCGGAGATCCAGGGGAAGAAGGAAAAAAAAAATCCACTGCAAGGCGCGGGGGCGGCGGCGGAGGCGGCGGCGTGCTGTTGCTATGAGAGGGGTGTGGATATTGCTGGAGCACATGAAATGGAAGAAAGGGACAGATGGTGGAGGAGGAGGAGGAGGAGGGAAGAAGCGAGAGAGGGGAGAAAAAAATAAAAAGAGGAGAGGATAGGTGTTCACGCATTCTCTGCTGTACTACAGCTACAAGGGAGGAGGTTTAAGGGAGCGTCTGCATTTTGCCCCATTAGTTGTAAAAAAAAAAAAAGAAAATCAAAGCCAATGAGCGTGCCTTAACGTTAGAGGGTATTTAAAGATCAAAGTGAGACACTGCAGTCTATTGTAAAAAAAAAAAAAAAAAAGCTGTGTTTGTTTAAGTGGAGCCACACATATGCCCCCCCCCCCCCCCCCCCCCCCCCCACGATCAGATGTTGCAGAGTGTGTGTGAAGCTATCAGGATCTTTACACTACATGTTAAAGCCCATTATTATCCGCCTATGCAGAGCAGTCCACTGATGCATTTGCCAGCAAGTCATCTTTCCTGCAAAGAAAATGATTATGTAAACTGTTTGCAGCTGTACCACTTTGTTACATTTCAGCTGAGTCTAACACCTTCTTATAATTTATGTTTGGAGAAAGGTTGTTTTTTTTTTTTTTTTTTAACAGCTCTCAGAGAAACATCAATAACAGCGTCTGTTGGCAGATGGAAGTAACATAATGTAAAGATATCATCATGGTGTGTTTGGATCTTTACAGTGCTCTATATAAAAGTGATGTGCACACTCAAGACAAGTTATAGACACTCGCGAGTCCCAGTCTGTGTCACAAAGAACAAATCTACTCCATTCAAAATGAGTGACACTTAATCATGGGAGAAGTCACACATATTTCCATGTAATTTATGAGTCTACCACGGGGAATTCTCAACAGCGCCACTACAGCCTTCTCCTTATTCATAAGGAATACAATCAATAAAGAAAAACTGATTTTGCTGCTTCAATTTCATGATCATCATGATACAGGGGCACTTGTGTTGGGAATCTGGCAGCAATCTTCCTTTTCTATTACAGGCTAATGCCGAAAGCTCCCTGGGTGGAAATTAAATTATCTGCAGCTTTGTGTAAAATGATGTGTACTGCAGTCCTCAGAGACGGATTACGGAGTGTCTTATAGGGAGCAATTAGACCTGATGTTTTCCCATGTTAGAGGTGTCTTGTGAGAGGGTGAACTGCCATCAGCGCAGTGGTGATCAAATAAAACCAGTCAGGTCACACTGTTTATCTTTGCACTTCTTTGGGGACAGATAAATCACATTCCAACGACGGGGCACTAATTATAATTAACGGCGGAGTTATTACACAGATAAATAGTGTGGAGCGTTAACACATGAACGGCTATTAGCACGCCTCCTGAGGACTCGCGTTACATTAGTGTGTACAGTAGGCCGGCTAACAGATGGACAATACACAAGAGAAGCTCACACCACCATCTATCGTTCACGGCCATGAATAAATAATGTTGTGTACCATGATCCACAGCAGAGGCCGTGTTCACCAACACTGCCGCAGAAACAAAGTGAGCGGCTGAGACGCGGGGGTGGAGGAGTGGAGAGTCGTTTCACTACAACTTTGATAAGATCGTATTGATTTTCAGTCAGATAAATGGAGGCAGCAGCCCGAAGTGAAGAGTTTCACTTATTCTTAAGTGACTATTGTTGACTTTACAGCACCTGGAGGCATGTGAGCCGAATTGGAAACTGCATAAATATTAATGTACAGCTGGTTTTCTTGGAGATTAGGCCCCTTTTTAAGTTTTAATAAGGTGATGATTATACACACAGCTGTGCACACAAAAAAACAGCAATACCTCATATTAGTGAGGTGTTTTCATGCAGGAGAACCTTAAACTCAAAATTAAGTCTTTATTCATTCAATAAGGAGAAACATTTTTATTTTAATTGGAAATTAATGCGTTTTCTGGTCTCAAAATAGAGTGGAATGTTAAAAAAAACTAATAGTTTGGCTTTGAGGCTAATACTTTCATGTCTCAGCTCGGGCAGTGTGCTGTGTCCACTCCCCTTAAGGAATCTGTTAACAACAATTAATGCTTCCTTTGCAATTGGGACAGTTTGCTTGGTGGTTTGTTGCGCCAGATTGGAACTTCTATTGGGCCGGTTTTGGCCCACAGGCTTTATTTTTGACACACCTGAATTATACTTTGCAAACTTTATAGTTGCATGACTTCACTTCCATCAATCAATCGCTTTAACCAGCATAAAGTAAAACCCATCCATCAACATGCACCTGTTATTTTGTTTCCAACATAAATTTCGTTGATTCGTTTCAGATCATCTCCGTGGCTTGAAAATGTTGCTTCCAACCTACAATTGGATGCTGCGGTAGAAGACCCCTTGGCTTGTTTTCTGTCTTTGGTGCAGAAAAGAAGACAAGTAATCCCCGGCTTTCTTTCATCCCTCCCTAATCCCTCCTTTTTAGAAATTTCTATTCTCCGAGCATCCACCTGCTGGAGGCCCTGAGCCCCCAGCAAGTCGCACCAGTGTCCACCTGCACCCCCCCCCACCCCCCCCCCCCCCTCCCGCTGCACGCACACACACACACACGCATGCACGCACACACACACTACCTCCTGTCCACCTGATGCACGGCAGCACCTCCTGCTCTCCAGCCCTGCTGTTGGGCCTGCTGGCTCTTGCTTTGCTTCTCTTCTTCCTGTCTTTGGTTTAACAGCTGGATCTTTGCCAAGACAAACAAACTTGCGGCATCCCTTTGGTTTTGAAAAAAAAAAACACAAAAAAAACAACAACAAACAAGCTACAATTACACTGCTTATTTGGTTTTTCTTGCTTTGTCATCAGACTATTAATTGCAAGTTGTCCAAACAACATAAAAATAGATTGTTTGTTTGTATTTGTATCTATTTGTGGTTCACGTCCCTCCCTCTATTGTGAAATGTGCTTAAAATAAGGTCTGATTGATTGCTTGTTTAGGTTCCGTGAGTGAGGATGTTTACATATCGAGTCCGGCTGAGCGGACGTTTTTCGAGTAAACAAGAGACTAATTGAATATTAAACAGGTTTTGTTACTTTTTGAGGTTGATATAATGTGAATCGATGAGAAGTAGAAAACGGGACACGATCAGGTGGAAGCCACTCACCTCCAACATCTGTGCCACCCCTCTGCTCTTTACTTTATCAGTCTAAAGTGACCAAACAAGAAGTGTAAGTGGAAATGAGTCTGTGCCACCGCTTCTTTGAGATCCAGTGTCTCTGTTTGGCGGGTGGTGGCTGCAGCTCCGATAGCCGGGCACTGTCCAGGACTACTTTTTATTGTCCGTGTGAAACTTGCAAAAGCTTCCTGCTGTGGCTGGCTGCTTTCCAAGTCCCCAGACCCCAATCCAAACCAGCGCACCCCTCCGCCCTCCCACCCAAACTCCAAACGCCAAACCCCGCCCTGTCCTGAGAAGAACTGAAACCTTACAACGGAAATTTCCAGGGCCTGCACGCCCAGGAGCGTGCCCCCACCCGTCCACAGTTACCCCACTCCCCAACCCAAAGCCCTCCTCCTGCCTCCCTGCCCCCCTCTCCCTCTCCTGCCTTTGAATCCAGAGGGACGGAGAGCAGCTGGAAGGTGAAGTGCAGCTTGCAGAAAGTCAGGCCGGACACCTTTTGTGCTCCACGCAGCTCCTCCCACGTCAAATCTCCCCTGAAAACAGCAGCTCCTTCACTGGGACCCAGAAGTGCTCAGGAGTACCTCAGAGTACACTCGTATCCCCAAACATGAGCGTGGAGGTGCAGGGAGGGAAACTGTAGAGGACTGCTCCGTTTGACAGATCCATTGTGCTGCAGTGGGAACAGTCACTTTAAGTGTGGGTATAGTCTTAATCAGGGGCTTTTGACAAGGGCATTAGTAGTGACTGTAACACCAGCATGCGCCGCAGAGGAGGAACCCGGGAAACAAGAACATGAGGAAGCAGCACGACTGACACGCAGGGCTGGAAGCAACTCCTCACGACTGGAACTGATAAGAATTCAATGGTCAAACCGTTTGATCTGCATTGTCTGCGACTAAAACAGCTCTGTGGCCGGCTCCAGGATTACTAAAGCAAATAAGCTCGTATCCAGAAACTCGCTGGTTCCAATCCCACTGCGAAGCCTTCAACCCCAAACTGCTCAGGTTGCGTCAGGAACGACATCCGGCATCAAGCCTGTGCCAAATCAAACATGTGGATCAAATGATCCACTGAGGAGGACCTGTATGTGTGTGTGTGTATGTGTGTGTGTGTGTGTGTGTGTGTGTGTGTGTGTGTGTGTGTGTGTGTGTGTGTGTGTGTGTGTGTGTGTGTGTGTGTGTGTGAGAATTGTACTGTAAACGTAGATATTTCTCTCAGGCAAGCTGAGTCTCCATCCTGCCGTCGACCATGTAACTGAGTATAGTCAGAGTAACTAATCCTTTCTGTTGTCTTGACAAAAAGTAATTCTTACTTTTAGCCGAACCTGGGCGACCTCATGTGGCGCCTGTTTCTATAACAGTGACGCCTGTGAGACAATTTGCAAAAAAAAAAAAAATGTATGAATTAATCTCCGTTTACACCAAAACGTTTCAGGTGAAAACGCATCATTTTTGCCTTTTTGTTTAAGAAAAATTTCACAATTACATGGCAGCACTTTGAAATCATCAGTTGGGTAAAACTGACTTGTGTCATTATTGCATTACTGAGTTTATTTCAGGGCAAAAGTATTAAAGTCCCTTTCATGACATTAGCGGCTATAATCATCATAGATTCTTGCGACAGATGAGCTCAATCACAATTTGGCCTTCTCATAGTGAGAATTACACCTTTGTGGCAGTGATATAAGTTGCTTATCCGTACACGACACCGTCAACCTGGTACTCTTTCCATCTTTCTTGTTACAGCTGCATCAAATATTTTGCAGAAGTTATTGGACAACTTCATTTTGAAAACATTTTTGTCCTTCCATATAAGAAATATGTTGAGAACCATTAATATATGTGCACTGCAAAAGAGCATCATGTCTAAAGTAGGACAACAAACAAACAATAGATCAAATGTGATTCATAAAATATAATATTCACAAATTGAAAACGTAAATGTCAAATACAAGTTGATGAAAAATCAAGTTTTATTCTAATAAGAAGAGTACGTTTTTATTTCCGAGGCTGTTTGCGTGTTGTTTTGGTAATGTAGGCTGCAGCCGCGAGTGACAGTGAACGGTCTGAGATAAACTTTCTGTTCTGCAGGCAGTCGGCGCTAGCTCCAGCTCCCGCTCGCTCAAGGTTTGATCGGATAAGATCAAATCCCCGTGACCTCAAGTCGGATAAAGTGGAAATAAAAGATGGACTAATAAATGGAGCACCTGGAGGAAATAGGAAATTTGTGGATGTCTGTGGAATGTGCAAGATTAAGTAGGTCATAAAAAGTAATAGAGGAATAAGAAAGTGATATTTATAGGTTTCATTGAATATTGCTTTAAATTAATAAGTATGTCGAACATCATCTACATAAAATTCCTTTTAAGGCCTTATTAAACAGATTTATGTTTTCATATGTACTTTAATGTAATGAGAAATGGATCGAGTATAAATTTTCTGCAGCTATATTGACGGAACGCGAGCTTAAATTACCAGTCCCCAGATCATCAGGGTAGATCATCATGGAGAATAAATACTCTCGTATTTGAAATAAAACAAATAAATAAAAAAAAGCCGGCATAGCATCATTCCTGTATAGGTTGCATATTGTTGCATGTGAGGTGACGTCTTGTAGCCAGATTGGAAGGAATGGAGAAAAAGAGTCGATGGGGTATTATTGTGACACACTCTACAGGACAGTGCAGGGAGAAATAAAAAAATATGCCCATTGACCTTGAATGTCTGTATCCTAATTAAAGCTATAGACGAGTTTGCAAGCCCATCTCATGTCTTAAATGTATACACCTATTGTATTTATCCAAACGAGGCTAATTTCAGCAAACAAAGCAGTTCTGGTGGAGAAAACATGACCAATATGTAAAATGTGTTTGCTGGCAGGAACAGGAAGGTTTATTGAACTTGACATTTGATGGCTGGTTTTTCAATGATCAAAAGGATGGATGTCTGAGGTGGCTTGACTCTTTCCGTTTCAGAAAAGTCTCACGTTTATACAACATTTTGAAAATGATGTCTGATTTCACGAAAACTGCAGAAAAGTTGAAAATAACATACATTTATGTTGGGCCACTAGGAGGTGCTGTTGTTTGTTTTTGTAGTAAATCACACACGTATTCTCACAGAGAACAACACGCTATAAACATTAACAACGGGAGAACACAGACTTTCTAGTGGACAGATGAACCAGTTGAATTGTTATTACGTTGACTGTCAAAATAAAAGTACCAAGTCCCTGGAGAATCTGGACTGGGAGTTATGACACTGGAGGAAACCTTGCTATCGTACAGCTACTTAGCATGTGCAAAATAACTCTTTACTCTGGCCACGGTGGACATGCACAGCAGCAGCGTTTCCGAAAAGTGGTTTCCTCCTGGTTTCCACTGAGACGAAGCTTTTTCAAAAAGTTCCACCCTGAGAGCCGTTTTCAAAAAGTTGCGTTTTCAGTGGCTCTGAGCACTGATGTCGTGTAGCGCAGGTTTTCTGTCTGCACTTAAAAACATGTACGTGGCGAGTGTAGACTTTGTATTTCCTCCACAGAACAAAGAATGTTTTAGATGAATGGCACTAAGTTGACTGTCTGTCCTGTGATGGACTGATGACCTGTCTCCTTCCTTCACACATGAAGGGATGGTCATTCATCTCAGGTAAGCTGAATATTTTGTCCCACGGTTTTGTATAACAGTTTTTTGGGTTTTTTAAATGTCCTCTCTCCGACCCCGATCATGATTTGTGTAATTTTCACACGTCACTGTATTCACATAAACCCCAGGCCTCCATACACCCTCAGGTCCAAACTGTTCTTTTTACTCAAATAACACTAACCGAGCAGAGGCGGAGTATTTGTATCAGTTGTTCATGTATCTGTACCGTCTTTTGTCCTCACAGCTTTTTACTTTTACTCCCTGCATTTGAGGAGAATGACCTGTACTCTCCTCTCTTTTCATTCTGTGTATTATTCTCTCCTGTGTGAATGATTCAGAGTTACGGTGAAGGATCAAGCAGCTGATGGTGACAGTTTTCCACTGCAGCTGCAGAAAGTGGTGAATTAAAGAGAGATCACATCACAGAGATGATATTTCTTCTATTTGAAGAATGAAGGTTTTAAATGGAAACTCAGGACGTTTTATATCAAATACAGGAATGTTGAGATGAACCATGACCTGTGTAAATGGGTTGATTAGTTAGTTAGTTTAATTTCAAAACAATTCATTATAATACAAAACAAAAGTTTAGAATGAAAGGCAACAATGAGCAAGAATGAACATATTTAATCTGCCCATTTTTTAACAGACAATCAACTCACAATAAGAATAAATGTGGAAAAAACTAATGAAAACACTCTAAAACAATTTCTGATGAAAAAACTACAAGAACAAAACGTTATAATGTTAAATAACTTACAAAAAGTTGGAAGCGTTTTGTGTCTCGTCAGTTTACTTTTGCACTTCTCTGCACCTTCACCTTTGAGCACAGAAAACACGTGAAACAAGACAAGTTTGAACAATCAAGTTAGAACACAGAAACTCTGTTCCTGACATAATAAAAAAAATGGAAAGATGGGAAAGAAACAAGTGAAGCTGCAGGTACAAACTTTGTGTATCTGTTTGTTCTGGAGATTTGTTGGGTTTACCGTTGATCAATATCATCAAAACATTTCCCCCCCCCAAAGGAGCGCGAGTTCATCCCGGACTAAATACCTTTGCCACAAAGGGTTTCTGAGCTTTCGCACAATAAACAGCAACTACATAACTTGATTCCTTGTTTGAAAGTTTTCGGTATCCAGACCTCCCACATCACAAAAACTCCTTCCCGAGTCGACAAGTCTAAAGCCTCGGAGTGCCGGAGTGGAGCGGCTCTGCAGTGTTTGCAGAGCAGGATGCACCACAGACAACAATGCAGCCTCCAGGACTCACACACACACACACACACACACACACACACACACACGCATTCCTGTGGGCCTGGTGGTGGAGGAGGTGGGTGGGGGCTAACCTCTGGAGCTCTGCAGGCTTTGTCTATTTCTCCCCCCACCTTTTTGTTCATTTACTTACACAACAAGCTTTTCTTTTTCTTTTTTCTTCTTCCTCTCTCTTCACCGGAACATGAAAAACCTCCTCAATCAGCTCCATTAGGAACCAGGAACAAGATTTATGTCAAAAAATTATATGTTGGCTAATGGGTGGATGATCTTAAATGATGTGTGATTCCCCGCAGATATATTAAAAGCCATTCACCTCACAGTCATCTATATTAATGATAGCACTTTAAGATTACTGCAGGGTAATGGGAGTAAAATGTATACATTCTCATGAATGATGAGCCCTCGATGGCGGCACTAAATTTTTATTACAGAGGCAGTAATAATCCTTGTTGTTATTACGTAAACTGCAGTGAATCACTTTTCATTCAATATGCTCTCTAATTGAATAATTAGATTCTTGTCTATGTAAAGACCTGCACCCCCCCCTTCCCTCCCAGAAAGAGGCAACAGATGGAGCGTGTTACACAACCATATTGATGCAAATGAAAATCACAGATTATCTTGAGAGGCATGTAATAACGTGACATGCCCATACATATATAAATATAGATATATCATGCCGGAGGTGATAAATCCCTTCACTTCTTGTGGATAACAGTATCTCGTCCAGGTGACACTGACCGAGGGGCTTTGCTCGGATTTCTCATGTGGAGAAAGAGAAGAAAAATGAGAATGATGATAACATCACGTCTCATCCATCAGGTTCTCCACGTCCACATCTCCTGCCTGGGAGCAGCGTCTGCAGCGACGCAGCGCAGGCTGAATACATGTTGAATCACTTTTCATATGCAAAGTAGACGGTAGTTTAAGGGCATTTAATTATAGCAGCGTTTAGTTTCCTTATGGAGATTCGCGTCAACGTTCTACATTTTAAAATATGGGAAAAGGACATCGCCAGGGACCAAGTGGTGAAGCAACGAGAAGAATGCTTTTTCTGTGTATGTGTTTTCTGAAAAGGGTTTTTTTTTTTTTTGATTTAGCCCAAAAAATACAAAAATGTACATCTTAAGTTTCTTTGATGATAAAAGAGGTCAACAGAATGAGCTGATGGGTTAACACAACACACTGACGTCACAGAAGGAGCCATGAGGGACTTTAAACAGTGGTAAAACCAAGTCAGACACAAGGGGGGAAAACAAATTACACCACACAAAACTAATGATGGAGAAACAACCTAAAACTAAAAAAATAAAAAAAACCTCTGCCATGGCAAGAGATGGTGTGGCTGGTCACTTGGGTGTGGGTATAAAAGAGCCTCTGATCCATTTCCACTGCAGGAGGACGCCTGCCACCAGCACGGCAACTCAAATACAAAAGCACAATTAATTCAACAATAGTCTTCCAATGTGAAATTGTGAGCACTCCATTTAAACAGAAAGGGAAAACAAGTCATACATAAAATAAATGAATCCGATCGTTTGTGTGGTGTGGAAGTGAGGTGAGGAGGGTGTGAATGGCGTCACCTTCAGACTTCACTGTGAGGACTTGTCCGTCGCAGACGTTCATGGAAACAATCACATTGAGTCTAATATCAAAGACTTCGTCAGTCCATACTGACAATTAAACCAGTTCTTCCAAACGTCCAAAGACGACGAGTCCCAGAGACAGAAGTTTCTCTTGGACTTGGTTACTTCATGTTGGAGTTGGGTTGGATTGTGTTTTTCTCTCCAGGTACAGTCGTTTCCTCCCACAGTCCAGAAACCTACAGTTTAAGTCAAAATGGCGTGTGAGTGTGTGGGATTAATCTGTGATGGACTGCTAACTTGTTAGTGTTCAGGACTGTTTCCAGTTCCAGGCTTTGATGGATAAATCCTCCTTTAAGAATCCTATCATGTAGTAATTGGTAAATACTGTACTATATAGCATATTACACACTAATGGTGACGGCTCCCCTGCGTGATGCGCCCGACCTGAAATATCACAGCTGTGACTAATTCTGGGGTTCAGTGTCTTGCTCAAGGGTACTGGGACTCATCGATGTTTGTGATGGGGCAATGAACTCCAAGTGTTTATGTTTCAACAGGTCTCTCTTGAGAAGGAGGACTTGTGTCTCAACCAGATCGTCTGCATGGATCAAGGTGAAAGAGAATAACGAGACTGGGAAGACGACCGTCTCTTCCAACAGCCACAGAAACTCTATGTGACACTGAAGCAGGTGGATGGATGCAAATAGGAGGGGAGAGGAGGGGAGGGGAGGGGAGGGGAGAGGAGGGAGGGGAGGGGAGGGGAGAGGAGGGGAGGGGAGGGGAGGAGAGGAGAGGAGAGGAGAGGAGAGGAGAGGAGAGGAGAGGAGAGGAGAGGAGAGGAGAGGAGGGAGGGAAGGAGAGGAGAGGAGAGGAGAGGAGAGGAGAGGAGGAGAGGAGAGGAGAGGAGAGGAGGGAGAGGAGAGGAGAGGAGGGGGAGGGGAGGGGGAGGGGAGGGAGGGGAGGGGAGGAGAGGAGAGGAGGGGAGAGGAGAGGAGAGGAGAGGAGGGGAGGGAGGGGAGGGAGGAGAGGAGAGGAGAGGAGGAGAGGAGAGGAGAGGAGAGGAGAGGAGAGGAGAGGAGAGGAGAGGAGAGGAGAGGAGAGGAGAGGAGAGGAGAGCTGTTTGTTTTGGAGACGATGGCACCAGGGGACATTGTGAAGGTTTTAACGCAGGATGAAGAATGAGTGCATGAGAGGGACGTCATGTTGGACAGTTTGGTGGGAGAGAGAGGAAGAGAGAGGGGGGGGGGGGGGGGGGGGGGGGGAGAGGAGGAGATTAAGGCCAGTGAGGAGTTTCATGATGTGGGAGGGGCTTAAAGGAGCAGGACGCCAAAGGTCAAAGAAGAAACAGAATTAAAGGTTTCAGCCGAGTTTAGGTAATTTGGCCATTTTTCATCAACTGTACAGCCTGAGATGGATAAAGTAGTAGAAGATGGATGGATGGATGGATGGATGGATTGGTGGATGAGTGGATGGTTGGATGGATTGTGGATGAATGGATGGATGGATGAATAAATAGATGGATGGATGGATGGATAGATCAGTGGATGGATGGATGGATGGATGGATGGATCAGTGGATAAATAAATAGATAGATGGATGGATGGATCGGTGGAAGGATGGATGGATGGGTTTGATAGGAAATAATATATTTCCACGACATCATAATTCGTAGAAGTGATTGGTACATGGATGAGTGAACCTTTCAAACATGAATCACTGAGTCACTCTTGTAATTTACACAACAACCTTTCCTTGACAAACTGGACACAATCCTCAACAAGCTCATGACTTTTTGCTGTCACATGCGATTAAATTGTCAGTTTCCCCCCCAAAAAAGCAGCGCTCAACTGGTGTTTCAGCTCTCAGGTTCCATCACAATGAGCAGATGAGACGAACAGCCGCTGTGTGCTGCGGAAGAGCTCAAGTTGAGGTCATCAGTCGCGGCCACTCCGCTTCACCCCGCCGTGGCAGACCCGGCCCCGGGGCTGCCAGTCCTTCCCTGACCCGCAGCGCCGAGACACAAGACCCCCTTTTCACCGCAGCCGGGGCCTGGAAGCCATCACAGACAGCGGCAACACACTGCGAGCTCTGAGGTCATCAATAATGACTCCATTTACTTAACACCGACCCAAACACCTGCTCATTTATCACGGCTGACACATGTCAGCCGGGCCCATTCCTCACAGAGGAGCCAGCCAGCCATTGCTGATCCTGATCGGGTCACCTCCGGCACACAGAGGGCTTTAGTGAGTAAATTAATACACATTGAATACACAGAAAACACACAGCTGAGTGCAAGTCGTGCTTTAGCTCTGACTGGTGGTTCTTTCTTTCTTTTTATAAAAATTTTTTGATCTACAGACTCCTGAATGATGGCAAAGTGTTTGAATCATGCCTTAAATCACAAAGCGGCATTGACTGTTCTCCGATTGTTCCAACATTACAAGGATCGTGTCCCCAGAAGACACGCGTACGTACGGTAGGTGTAAAAACGCCACGCTCTGCTAAATACATTATATCAAGCTGCAGCGAAAACACTGAATAATTGAGGAGAGGAATGCCACAAATACAGATGCTTCCCCAGAGGGCAGGGGGGCTCACTGAACGGTTTGACGGGTATAAAAATGATGTATTACATGCTTCACAGTGGCTTCTTCACAGGCACCAGCACGACCTCTTCGTGGCGCTCTGATAATAGCTTCTCACTAATGTGCAGCAACTGTTTCTCTTCCCTCTCCTCGCCGCGTTTCGGGATAAGCTTCAGTAAATGGCGGCGCATTCGTGCAGGTAATAATTTTAGGAGGTTGCCGGCTGGGAAATTCCCTCTGCAGACTTTAAGAGGATTTACACGACGACAAGAGACGGCCAGCAAGTCATCTCTCGCGTAATCCCACAGATAAACGACAGAGTCGTCATCTCGCATGTGAAACAATGCTTGTAATAAACTTGGAAACCAAGATCAACCCTTTGTCGCGGGTCGCATTATTGCGTTATAGAAAGGAACATTTTGAATGTCAGTTGCAGTCAGTTTGAGGAGCGCGTGAGGAAGTCATCGTTTGGATCATTTTGTTTTCGAGACGCTCGTGAACGCACAATAAACCTCAGCTCTGCTCAGTGTGTGACGGCGCTTCAAGGAGAAGCCAGTGCCAGGTACTTTTCACCATTTTCCAATCTGCTTCTCATGATAGTTGATGGAATATTGAGGTCAAAGACTGTTTTTGTACTAATGAAAATGTTTTGGATGTTAACATTTGCTGCTTCGTACTCAAACACACCTGTACCTTATGAATCTGAACTGTCTGTTCTGCGTGGAGTTTGCATGCTCTTACGATAGATGGGTTTTCCCGAATTGCTCCCAAATAACATGAAACGTGAGCTTAATGGACGAACCCACAATGCGCCCATAGGGGTGAATGTGTGTGTCTCTGTTTGCAGTATGGTGGATTAATCCACGTGTCAATACTGAAACACCTTCATCAAAAACATAAGAGCAACAGAATTCAATGAAACAATAATGAGGAAATATCTTCCAAGAGCTCTGAAGCCTGGGAAACAAAAAATAATAACATTAAAATTCATCCAGCAGTTAAAATATCAGCTGCAGGATTGGATACTACTCTGTGTTTTTCTCTCAAGAAGAAGAAGAAGAAGAAGAAGAAAAAAAAATATATATATATATATATACTTGTTAAGTCGAATCTCTGCAGCCCCCTTTTTCCAGAACAAGTAGGAAGCTGCCTTCAGTGCCCTTCAGGCGGATGGATGCTCACAGAGTTGAAGATGGAGCGCCTCTTCGGGGACGTCTTTTAAGAAAAGTTGCCGTGGCTGAGAGCCTCCTGACGGTGTCGGCTCTGCTGCTCCAGGAGATCCACCTCTCACACCCACAACATCATTAAAGGCGTGGATCTTTGCCATTCTGTTGATTTTCCATAAACTGCTGCTCAACACACATTACCTGCTTCTTCTGCACACACTGGCTGAGATGCGGTCCTCGACACTGCAGCGCCACAAAGACAACCTGACGAGGAGCCCGGAGGGGGAAGTGTGCAGGGAAACGAATGTGAGCGGTGAAAGAACGTGATATGAGCCTGCAAAAGACGGGATTGAGACCCAGCAGGACGTCTTTAATTTGAGAAAAGTGCTCATCGCGCACCGCAAAGATCCGTCATTATGGTTTATGCAGCTTCAGCAAGTCTTTGTTGAGTGTAAAACCGGTAATAACAGATCATTAATTTAACGATTTTCCTCGAAACTTAACAAAAAAACACAAATCAGCACATTCTCTCCAGATAGAGCTTTCAAGGTGACGGTCATTAAAAGGAAATCCATCTTCAAAATACTGCCAAACTACGTCGTGAGAGTCGTCTCCGGACTGGACGTAGATCACAGAGCTGACGGAGGATGACTTTAGTGTCAGACGGTGAAGGTGGAGGATGTTCATAGTGTCAGAGTGTGAAGGTGGAGGATGTTCATAGTGTCAGAGTGTGAGGGTGGAGGATGTTCATAGTGTCAGAGTGTGAGGGTGGAGGATGACCATAGTGTCAGTGTGAGGGTGGAGGATGACCATAGTGTCAGTGTGAGGGTGGAGGATGACCATAGTGTCAGTGTGTGAGGGTGGAGGATGACCATAGTGTCAGAGTGTGAGGGTGGAGGATGTTCATAGTGTCAGAGTGTGAGGGTGGAGGATGACCATAGTGTCAGTGTGAGGGTGGAGGATGACCATAGTGTCAGTGTGAGGGTGGAGGATGACCATAGTGTCAGAGTGTGAGGGTGGAGGATGACCATAGTGTCAGAGTGTGAGGGTGGAGGATGACCATAGTGTCAGAGTGTGAGGGTGGAGGATGACCATAGTGTCAGAGTGTGTGGGTGGAGGATGACCATAGTGTGGGTGGAGGATGACCATAGTGTGTGGGTGGAGGATGACCATAGTGTGAGGGTGGAGGATGACCATAGTGTCAGAGTGTGAGGGTGGAGGATGACCATAGTGTCATAGTGTGAGGGTGGAGGATGACCATGCTGTCAGAGTGTGAGGGTGGAGGATGACCATAGTGTGAGGGTGGAGGCGTTCAGCGCTGCTGGACTGGACGTGTTCAGACACGACTCGGTATGCTAGCGAGTAGCGGCGACTTCACGCCCACTGGAAGCAGCGACTTGTTTACCTTCATGAACCACACAGATCATCCAATCACGGTGTTGCCACAGTTATCTTGAAAAAGTAATCGAATTATTGATTATTGGTTCCTCCTCTAAAATTAGTTTGGTTACTTTACTGATGACTTCTTCATAAAAGTAGCCAAGTTAGATTCCAGCAGATGTCGACAACACGCCTCCCGAGCTCAACATAAAAAAACTCAGTTCTGACCCCTGCCTCCTGCACCTGCTGGTACATATTTAACCTTTGACCTCCTGCTGGCACATATTTAACCTTTGACCTCCTACTGGTATATATTTAACCTTTGACCTCCTGCTGGCACATATTTAACCTTTGACCTTCATTCTCTGTTGTATTTATATCTGACTCACTGTTTTCTTATCGGATTTTTACCATTACTGGTATTTATTTACTCGGTGATGTAGTTGTAGTCTGTTGTTGCACTGTTTCTTTATTTGTTTCTTTATTTATTTGCACTGCTTGCTCTAGGCAACATTTTCATTTCCCCCCTGGAGATAAATAAAATATTTTATTGATTGATTGGTTGATTGAAAAAAGGGGGCGTGGTTTCTTGACAATATACATTTCTACTCAGGAAAATTACAAAAATGTCACATCTCTTTAGTGGTGTTGTTGATCCAATATTAAGTTTTAGTGATGATGTTTTTTTCTTCTGATTCTTTTGTGTTCCCTGAACAGTTAGAGCGGGTTGGCCTGTGATTGGCTGAGAGTGGAGAAGGGGGCGAGTCAGGTGAGCAGTGCTGCATCTGCATTCGTGACGAGAAACCCGACTCCTTGAACGGACTCACGGGTTTTTGAGTCGTTCATCCAAGTGAATCATTTGAGTCATTTGAGTCATTTGATTCAGTTGCGCATGCGCACTATTTCCACCCGCTCCAGGACCTGGAGGCTGAACTGCGACATGAACCAGGGGGAGAATCATGTATTCATAGTAAAATGATGAAACACTTCTGAGGAAAATAAACAATAAGTATACATTAGTTTTTAGTGGTCCTGGTCTCCTTATTCTAGATTATGTGTGTTGTTTTTGAGGTTTAGTTGAATCAGAAAATAAATTAGATAAATGATTAAACTGAATAAATACCTGGCATCCAGAATGGCAGATATACACTATATATTGATATATACATATGATTTTATAGTTGTTGTTTTTTTTTTTAAAGTATCAATAAATAATGTGACGTTCATAGGGCAGAACTAATTATAGGGGACAATATTAAATGTAACACAATACACGCTACAGTGGTATTTTAACATTGTTTATTGTGTATTTATTCATGTATTATTCATTATTTATCTCTACAAGCTTTGTGAAACAAACAATGTGTGTTTTTTTTTCTCCGCCGTCACTCAGAAACTTTCTGAGCGGAGCGCCGCTGCAGATTTTCAGGTGAGGGAGGGGCGGAGCCTCACCGTTCACCGTTCATGAGGTGAACGACACAGCGGAAGTGCTACTGACCCATTCAGTGAACGACTCTTTTGAGTTTCGAGCTGACTCGGGCATGTGAGCTGAACGACGGAAACAAGGTGAGTCAGTCATTCGTGCTGAACTCCACCTACAAGCTGCCTCGAGCGTGTTGAAAGCCTCATGTGAATGTAAGGAGCCGGAAGCTGCTGTGCTTAGCAGCTAGCGTTAGCGGCTCGGCTACAAGCTGCTTTTAGCAGCTCTTTTAGCAGCTCTTTTAGCATTACAGCTGCTTTTCTCACAGGGCGACTAAAGTGAGTAATGGAGTTAGACGAGCTGCAGAACAGTGACATTTATAATTTCCTCTCTACGGCTGGAGGCTGTAGCAAGAATGACTCAGTGAACCAGTTAATGAATGTGAAAACTCGCGAGTCACCGTTCAGTAAAGTGACTCGCGGGTTTTGAACGATTCATTCAAATTTGATCATCACTAATCTGCATCCATGTGTGCAGCAGGTTCTGTTTAATAATAAAGCGGCTTTCCGGAGAAGAAACTCGTCTTATTGGACGCTACAACAGTAACACAGTGACTTGGAGAAGTAACTTTAATCTGATTACTGGTTTGGAAATGGTAACGTGCTCCTCAGCTGCTCTCGAAGCCACAAACCCTTCAGAACTACGGCTTGATTCTCAGACGCGCCGCAAACAGACTTTCCAGTGTGAAATTGCAGGAGTTTGGTCTCTTGACACGAGAGAAAGGAGCAGGAAATAAGCGAGGGTTCACCGGGATCACACCGTCACACCGAGAGCCCAAGTTCAACCCAAGCTCCACTTCGGCCTCCTTTCCCAAAGCCGGTTAATGTTTCCAGTCTTTGATAAGAAGGAGTACGTCTCTAAATCTTCAGCCAAACAACAAACAAACAAACAAACAACACTCTGACAAAGACGAGGCCTCCGGGGACGAATCTGCGGTCACATCAAAGCAGTCGCTGTTCGCACGCAGACGAGAGGAGACCGACTTATTATTAGACGGCGGCTCTTTAAAGAGACTCTTTGTGAAGTTAAGGCACCGTTTATATGACGTTTCAAGTGGAAACGCATGAAAATAATGTTTGTTTACATGAAAGGAATCCTGAAAATGATGCAGTTGGCATGCCAGGCCATGGGGTGGCGCTGTCATTTGTTTTTGTATTGACACCACACACACACTTTTAATGACCTATGTTGGAGTGTGAGGATGTTTTATTGTGCTCTTCATGTTTGTTTGAGTGTTTTGATGTTTTGTTGTGGTCTTTGTTTCCCTCCTCAGGATCCTATCAGCTCCTTTTCTCCTCCACAGGACCACACAACCTAATTCAGGACTTTCTTTATTTCTTCTCTGTTATTCTGTCTATCATCTTTTGTTTTCATGGACATTTGATCTCAAGCAGCTGCCTGGTAAAAACCACGTCTCCTCACTGACTCTGAAAACGTATCAGCAGTTTATTAACGAGATAAAGACTCAAAGGAAATAATCAAACCATGAAGCGCTAAGAAGACCATCCATCCACTCATCTTCTCTCCCACTTTATCCCGTTTAGTCACACAGCTACGAAAAAAAACTATTTCTAATTGTTTTTCACATCAACTTCATGCAGTGGGTGACTTTGCAGAAAACAAGCCTACGGCAATGATTCCCCCCCCCCAAAATGACGACACTGCAATGGAGCCTAATAGCAGACTGGGCAGGCGGCGGTCTGCAGCCACAGACACACTGGGGCAGAACAAGCAGAGGCGGCGGCTCCCGGCTCTCGTGGTCCTGCCTTTTGTTTGTCCGGCCTCCTCCTGCCGTCTGGAGCTCCGTGGCAGAGCGGCGCAGCGCGCGGCTTACAGATCATGCCACCGGGCATCAATAATAGGAGGCTCACGGCGCAGACAGGCCCAGGCAGCACGACAACTTAATACCATTCAGCTCCTAATTAACTAATTGAAAGACGGAGGTCTGTGAATCTGGAAGCACAAATAAGTGATTATGGCCTCTTTGTGCCGCTACAGAAAGTGTTCATCCGCCTTAAAATGAGGCGTAAAATCAAGTGTACAGTGAGTGTGAAATCATGTGGCTTAGGCCCATTTTATGTCAAAGCTCTCTTATTACTGACGGCGGCAAAGAGCCCATAAAGACCTGATTTACGGTTGCCTCCAATTCTTTTCTGATTCTTCCGGGTCTTGTCTGGGGGAGTTGCAGTGGCGTCGACCCCACAAGGTCAATCACATGAAGCTGTGAAGTGAGATGTAAGCCACATCCATAAGCGACATAGAGCCGGGGAGGACAGGCAGAAGAGGGCAAAGATATAGAGCGAGGGGAGCTTCAGTGGAAAGAAATGGACTCCATTTTTGTAAGTCCTCCTCTCCAGCTGTCACCTCGCTCTGTCCCATGGGGGGTTGCCACGGTGACAGGAGGCCACATGTCTTGGGGGCGTCGTTTTGGTCAAAGGACCCCATTGTTCTCGTGTTAAGCCGTCTTCACTATGCCCGTCTGCCACGGAGACACACACACACACACACACACACTTTGTGTAGAGGTGAAGGAGTTTGGCTGCAGACTCCAACAATAAAAACTGCCCCCCCCCCCCCCCCCCCCCCCCCCCGACATAAAAAGCGCTTCAGGTTTTAGAGAGGAGTTGCAGGCAGACTGACATGAAGAAGAACCCATCCTTCCTCCTCCAGTAATAAAACCTTTCACCTCCACAACATTGGTAAAACGCCAGCCTCCCTGTGTGGAGGTTCCATGTCCAACAGTCCAAAGACATGAAATGTGAGGTGAACTGATCCACCCTGACTTTCCCCTCGGGGTGACTGTGAGTGTGTACGGTTGTCTTGTGACGGACCGGCGACACATCCAAGGTGTAACCTGCCCTCACCCGTCGTAATCTGTTACTGGCTCCTGCACAGGATTGAGCAATATAGACTAGACCAGGGCTGTCAAACATGCGGCCCGGGGACCAGAAGCGGCCCGCCAGAGAATCTAATCCGGCCGCCATGTGATTTTTGAAGTGTGAAGTATAAAAATTTAAACTGACAGAGGCTGATCTAAAAACACTAGATTGGCAAAAATGACATTGAAAACCGCCCTTGCTCAGAATTTCACCCCCGTCATTAATGCATCTGTGGAGGTCACATGACGCATCGTCTTTCACAATAAAACAATGAGTCCAATTTATGTGAAATTATACTTTAGACACCTAAACTCAAAAGAATTTCCAGATGATGACAAATTGTGTTAATCCTGAATAAAAATATGATATCCAGATAGAGGTGACTGAGGGTTTTTATATTGCAAATATAATAACATCTGATTTCCTTTAATATGTATATTTCAGATTAGACTGGCAAATTCTTGCAGTTACAAAAGGATCAAAAGAAGGAAAGACTTTGCATTTGTCCATATCTGCAGTTTAACATGTGATGTTTGACGTGTTGGGCCTCCAGAGGTCAGATGAGGTTGATGTGGCCCCTCAACTGAAATCACTTTGACCCCCCTGGATTAGACGGCTCTCCATCTCCAACTGGTTACATGCAACTTATAACAACCGCCACCAGGTGGCAGTGCGCCCCCACGACATGGACACATTACTGGCTGTATGATCCGAGTCCACCGGTGTCCCAGTCGGGGACACACAAGGGACTGTGGCACAAACTGGGGGGAGTCAGAGTCCTCCGGTGTCCTTCAGCCAAGCGACTCCGACTCCATGTTAAAAAAAAAAAAAAGAGGAGGGAATCAATTACCCTATGATGGATAGATTACAGTCATGCATCACTCTGGGAGCCAATTCCTCCGATGTGAACTGAATTTGAAACTCAATTTGTTAGTGCTGCCTGCCGTCCCGTTCTGACAGATGGATGAATTTGGTCACCAGCAGCTGATTTGAATCTGCCGCAGCTCCAGGTTGGAGGTCAATTTACTTCCAGGCATTTGGGCCGCATTCAAAATGCAGATGAGACGGGTAATATACACAGTGTTTCATTCGGTGAGGACAAAAGCCCCAAGCAGAGAACGCCGCTGTACTTGAACTCGAGTCACCACACAGCTGCAACACCAGTCTTATGGAGAACAGTCGCTGTTTTATTATTTGGATGAATTCATTGGAAATGAGTCTAAAAACGTGTCGTCTCAACAGGGAGCCACAGCCTTGAGTCAGAGGCGAGACACATTTAGACAAGTCAACTCAGACTCTTTTAAAAACACACAATAACTGTTTTTAATGAAGGAAACAAAATCACAAAAAGGATTATTTCAGTGTATTAATTTGATTTCTGTCCGTGACTCTTCCACCTGACTGATGCTAAATGTCCGACGTATCTTCATCTCCACAGGAGCAGATATGGACTGGGAAACGCTGGATCCAGTGACTAAGGAGGGGACTGGAGATGCAGTGATTGTCAGGGTGGACAATGATCAGCAGTCGTCAGCAAAGATGATTTGTCTCTGGGTTTACTGACCGGCTTGGTTACTGGAGGGGAAACCGGTTCCAAACAACCGGCGAGCCCCGAGAATTCACAGAACGAAAGCCTCACTTTTGTACATCAACATCATAACCAAAAACATGTGATAGTCTTTTGAGAAAACAGAGTAGTGATGTGTGCCGTGGAATAAATGTCCGAGTCCATTAAAAGCAGGCGGCAGGTCTCACGAGGCGTCCTGCGTCTCCTCGGGCAGCGCGGCGCTGAGCCGCCGGCCCCGGGTCCTCCGGCGAGCCTCTCTGGAGGAGTCGGGGGAGGTGCGAGGCAACCAGGCGAGCCCCGCGCCGTCACGGTCCAGGTCCAGGTCGCAGCGGAGCCTCAGGCTGCGGCGCACAGAGCGCTGCCCTCTGGTGGCGGCCGGCTTGAAAACATCCTCGAAATTGAATTCGGCCTGCCAGGGGGCGAGGACCTGGCCGGGCGGCCCGGGCTCCTGCTGGTGGGCTGCCCGGGCCCCCGGCCCCCCCTCCGCTTCCTGGTTCTGCTGCTCCTGCAGGACCGGGACGATGCCTCTGCGCTCTGCGCTGCCGGGTTCTCCACAGGAAGCAGAGTCTCCTTTCACGTCCAGGTTGCAGCAAAGTGCGAGTTCAGAAGGGACGGCGTCCTCCTGTCGGCCGGCGTCGTGCTCCCATTGGCTTCCCGGTGCCGCCGGGTGGTCTTCACAGTTTTCCTTCTCCTCACTCGGCGGGTCTCGGTCAGGACCGCCGACCTTCCTCCTCCTCAGTGCTCTTCCTCGGGCCCTCGGCCCCGACAGCCTCCTGTTCCTCCTCGCTGCATTTCCCACTTCAGCCGCCGTGTTGGTGTCAGTCGGGGGGTTCTGCTGGACTTCCACTCCCGTGGCTGTATTGGAAGAAGAAAAGCAGAGGATTTGAGGAACAGAGTAATTTCCTGCTGCTCTCCCGCTGCAGTCGTCTTGTACCTGCGCGGTCCGGCAGCGGAGCCAGTGGTGCTGCTGGGGACTCGCTAATGAAGGACAGGTTCTCCGTGATGGGGGTCAGGCTGGGGTTTTTGGAGGCGTAGGCCCGTGAGCCGTACAGCGAGTGGTCCACGTCCTTGTTCCAGCGGCGAGCTCCTCCCGAGGCCGTCTGGAGGACAGGATTTGGAAAGTTTGTACCGACGGGGGTCACACATTTAATTTGTCAGCTCACTTGTTTTCTGCAACGCTGTAATACGCAGAGCAATTACTCCTCTACATCAAGTCAATATCAGCCCATTCTCTTGCCAGGTGATTATCCTCCATTGATTTCTCGCTACTTTTGTTGTATATAAACACATCTGGAGTCGACAGCTTTAGTATTTCATGGCATAAACAAGGGGTGTCAAACATAACATTAGGCCTGTGGGCCAAAACGTCCAGACGAGGCTCCAGTCCAGCAGGACCAGTCGAGTCGAGACCTTCACACAGGAGCGACGGCAAAAAGTTGTTGAGGAATTTAATTCTCAAAAGAAGAAATAAAAGTTTTATGACAAATACAGATTTAAGTTGTGATCACTGACTTTAAGGAGTGGACGTCAACGTGCAGCGTGTCGGCCTCGTGCTGCACGCTGAGATCAGCAGGGCTGATTGGCACAAAGTTTCTCGGTTTTGGGAATGGAATCATGACGGTGTAGTCACAAGCTTCCTGCTCTCGCCTCCAGGCTGCCACGGCTTCATCATGGGAGTGTTTTCAAATCAATATTAGCGGCTGGAAATCTGCAAAACCTTCAGGTCATAAAACAAACCATCTATGGCTGACAGTCTTTACATTTAAAAGAAACAGAATAAATAAAAAATATAAACGCTAGTGGAGGTGTTCGGCGCCGTCAACCCAGTCCAGATCAGAGGTGTCCAACACGTTCTAGTTTAGAGGACACGTTCAGTCCAGTTCTTCTCCAGGGGGCCAGAATGGTCCAATAGTGCCTCAATAACTTTTAACAGTAAAAGTTATTAAACGTGATGGAAAACCACACAATTACTCCCAAAACTTTTGAACCATCGCTGACTAGACATGTATGCACACATCTGATGACCCAAATGTGACTGAAGCCAAATCTGTCGAGTCACTAGAACTGTATAATCTGCTGGGATTATTGGTGCTTCAGAGGAACCCACACTAGCATGTTATGTCAATATAGGGCATGACTTGAGTCTAAAGGTGTCAAGATGGAGGTTATCCTGCTACTGAGGGCCGGAAGCAGACATCCACATCTGTGTCTTGGTCTAACTGTTGGCCATCTAACAGCTTCATCACAAGTTGTGTTAAAGAAAAACAGCTTAAAATAAAACGTAAATAGCTGTAAATAAAAAGCAATGCTGTTACATTGTGTGTCAAAGTTCACCATAGTTAATATGACATTAGCTAAAGCATTTTTCCACAAATTTCAAGATTTCATGGCCTGAATTCACATTTCATTGTAACAATAATAACGGACTCGTCTAAAATGTTATCATGGATATATAACTGTTAATTTGTGAGAGGTTGCATGTTGCTAAAATGTATATTGATGAATAAAACAAGTGAATTCAGAATTTCTTTTTTTTAAATTTATACTTGTATAAATTTAAGGCGTGTGACAAAACAACTGCAGGCTATATTGTGGAGAACCTTTAAGGGTAGTCTACACAACAATGCATTTAAGAAGCAGTGCTCAGTCATGGGAACCAAAATCATTTTCTTGCCACTTTTTCATGGTTCACTTATGGCCTATTAGCTGCACTTGTTTGGATGATCTCATTTATTAATGACTGAGTGGTTTAAAGGATGTCTATCTAGTGGTGTTCTTTATTTTGCTCCTTGTCAACAAATGTGCAGGTGAAAATACCTCGCAATATGCACATGCAGCAAAAATCTTGTCCCACCAAGTATTTCCATCTAGAAACGCCACTGAACCAGACTACAGGTGCCCGTCTCAACATAAAGCCAATTCTAATGAAACCTTCTGGTACGAAATACAGAGAAATGTCCATAATGTCTGCTACTCTTATGAACTCCATTTTGGGGGAAAAATAATATGTTTTCTTTAAAATTTCCACCATTGACTTGGTGGTTTGGAGCCTCTTGCAGACCAGGTTTTGGCCCACGGGCTTTACGTTTGACACCCACTTTTAACACATACAGTAACTGCAACAGGAGGAAACGAGCTTTTAAAGTGTTTCCATTTCTGTTCTGGGAGTCTGATTACAAAGACGGGACACTAACCGTGCGGGTCTCATGGGTTTCATCAAATAGGTTTAGCATGAGTATTGTCATGCTCCAGCAACATGATAATAAAACAAGAACAGCAGTCGTGATAGCAGACTAGGTGGCGTCACGATGAAGGTCTAACACTCGGGAGAATGAAGACAAACGTAAATCTTTTCGGTAGCTGGACAAGAGAAAGCAGCCATCAGCTGAACGACTCCCTCCAGGAAAGACGCGTCCTCAGAGGAGCGGACCGGGCCAACTCACCTTCATCTTCCTGGAGGCCGACTTGGCAGCGCAGCGCGCCGACCTCTTCACAGGTTGGCTCTCCTCCGGCTGCTGGGGGAACAGAGAGCTGGCCTGAGGATACGTTACGCTGACGGCCTCCCTGACACACTCTCTTGCACACATCAAGCAGAAATCCTTGGACGTGATTAAGTTCACATCCAGAGGAATTAAACAGTAGATTAGATAGGAACATGTTATGACCCCTAAATTATTAAGAAAGAAAAAAAAGAGAGAGCGAGAGAGATGTCTGGTAATTGGCGTTTGGCACAAGTGAGAGCGGTTTGTTAGCAGACCTTCCTCTTCCTGCTGCCTGAGCAGACCGAGGAGGACGGCTCCGGCTCCGGCTCCGGCTCCGGCTCCGGCTCCGGCTCCGGCTCCGGCTCCGGCTCCGGCTCCGGCTCCGGCTCCGGCCCCGCCTGGAAGGAAACACATCCACAAGGTTTAAGAACTAAATGTGTCTGATTCTGAAATGTTACACTGGGAAGATGGTATTTTGTTAATGTAGCCTATTAAAAGCTAAACACAAAAAAAAAAACAATATTTGGCATAGTATTTGTTGCAATAATGTTCTTTATTAATTAATCTTACACTATTGAACTCCTTTCACTTTTCCTGATTTGTAAGGAACATGCATTTATGGGATGAGCAGCAGTGATAATGTAATAAACGACCTTTCCAGCAGTGTCACAATTACAGGAAGCATCATAACAACAAAGAAATAAAAAATGTCATTTTTTCCCAAATTCCAAAACTTGTGGCTGACCTTCTTTCTTCGTTTGGGTTTTGCTGAAGATGGATCTTCAACAGCTACTTCTGGTTGCTCCTTTGTCTCTGGGAAGGATCCAGGCTGCTCCTCAGTATTCGTCTGACAGCTTGTGCTGGTTTGGAGGTCAGCCTCCAAGGAAACAACAGCTGGAATGACACGCGTTTGAACAAACAAACGAAATGTTTAGCCTCTGCCAACAAATGATAATATTTTTTTTAAAAAACAACTAATTTTGTAAGAAGCATTTATAATGCTGACCGCCGAAATCATCGTTGTGCGCTTCGAAAAAGATCATTTACATATCAATGTGGCTTTTATCCTCAAATATCCGTGGCAGGAAACCACCAGTTTCTGTAAACGCAGACTTGCAATTACTTCAGATGCTTTTATTCTGTCCTCGAAATGAGAATGTTGAGCTGCACACAGCCCCGTGATTTGTCAGGAGATAGCAGAACAGCACAAGTCAAGAGACGACAGCAGGTTAAGTGACGATGAAAAAGAAGAAAGCAGCTCACCCGTCTCAGACTGGGAAAGAGACTCCTCGTGGAAGGCGTTGTTTAAATTCAGCGGCCGGGTGTCCCACATACACTCTGGAATAAATGGAAAGAGCGGTTGGAGTTGGACTGTTTGGACTGACCAACAGAGGAAATAAGACGATGTTTCACAAGGACTGTATTCAAACTAATACTCAACCTGGGTCGATCGCCACTGCAGAGTCTTTCTCCTCCACTGAAGGCGAAACAATCTGAGGAGAAAAGGGATGAAGAAAATATTGTTTCATTAATACTTACAATCTGACTCAGACTGAGTGAAAGACATCACACTTACATATGCAACTACTAACAGAACAAAACCATGTCTTTCTCATAAACGAGACCCATCGTTCACCTCAGACCCCCGTCTGTGGGGAAGTGAAAATGTCGGTGAAGCACCGAAGTCGGTGGAGCCGTCGAGGTCCGGCTGAGATTGCTCCGGCTTGGATTGGCTCCTCTGAGGCGTCTTTAACAGCGAGCGCCGCTGGAAACTCCCGCCGGGCGTGGCTGCGTGGGCCGGCGTGCCTCCTTTCTGCAACGGCGTGCTGGGAGGAAGGTTCTTATCAAAGAACTCAGGGGAGAGGGGCCCTCCGAAGTGGACCTGCTTCTTCTTCTTCACCACCAACGAACCGTCGTCTTCTGCAAAACATTTATTTGGCAAAAGACGTTTCAAGCAGAATAACAAAGCCACTCGGGCTGCAGACTCTCAGAACTCCTTGTTAAATAGAATCAAACTTAAATAATTGTGATTTTTTTTTTTATGGGAGTTAAAAAACAAGACATGAATGAAGAGAGTTAAGCAGTGACGGGCAGCTTCACTTCAGGACTCAGTGCTCAGATCCTGGCTTATGTCAGTGCATTACATAAACTAGTTTGTTGTTCTTGTCCTTTTCTCTGGTACTATCCTCTCAACCAGGTGTCAAACACATCTTAGTTCAGGGGCCACATACCACCCAACTTCATCTTGACTGGATTGGACTGGTGAAATAATTCCATAATAATCTTTACATTTAAACTTGACAGTTTTTCTTTGTTGTGGCAGAGTATTATTGAAGAAATGGTGTAGATTTCCCCCAAAAAACATCCAATTACAGCCAAAAATGACTATAATCTAAACAGAAAGTCAATTTTAATGAAACATTCTGGTGCAAAATACAGTGAAAAGTTTGACCAATTTCTCCCATAGCTGTTGCATTTTGGGAGTTTTCACAAACTCACCCTGGCAGCAAGGCTGTGAGGCTTGTTTGCTAGCAATGAAGTTGCTAGTTAACAAGGCACTGATACTTCAGGTGTTGTTTGTTCACCTTAAAGTTGTAAGAAAAAAACCCCAAACCAAAACAAAACAAATGAATGTTTTCTTTGAAAAAGTGACCGGGGGCATGGTGGGGTTGGCCCACAGGCCTTATGTTTGACACCTCTGATGTAAACCCAAGAAAGTTGCTGCCGTTGAGCTGGACGCTAGTTTTCCCCTCCACTGTGGACGAAGCTGCTCCATGTTGTACCGTGTGCCTTCGACCAAAACACTGATTTGACAAAATATGCACGACTTCAAAACTCATTTTCGTACACCGAAAACTGACCCGTGGACACGTTAAAAGACCTTTCCTCTGAAATGACAACAATGCAGCCAAGCAGACGAGACACAGGCACACAGCCTCAAAGCCGAGGCAGAGCCAAAGATAAAAGAGCAGTTACTATGGCAAGGCCACAGAAAGCAGCGTGTTTACCTGTGAGCTTCATGTCCAGCAGTGAAGGCAGAGAGGGGATGCGGAAGGGGGAGGCTGGTGGTGGCGGGGAGGCGGCTGCAGGATCAACAGGTGGTGGGCGGCTGGGGCTTTGGACTTCAAACACACCGTCCTGTGAAGAGAGAAAATGTGAGATCCCTCCTTCCGCTGGACTGTGGCTCGATGCAGCTTTACGCAACGTGTTCAATAAGGCACATTAGCATTTCATTCAGCACCAGAACACATTCCTGCACGAAGACGATGAAGCGTAAAATATTCTTGAATCACCTCATCTAATCAACTCACTGCAGGTGTCCTTTACAGTTCTCTCCTTCCAATCGTTAAAATGGCTTGGTCTTGATCAGCGGAGCAGTAAATACTCAGCACAGGCAGTGATGTGGCGGAGTGCTGCAGCTGAAAACTCAAGACTAGCATTTCACTTAAAGTAAGTACAGGAATCTGGGAAGGGGGGTGGGGGGGGGGGAGAAAAGCTTCCACCCACACAGGCACTGGAACTCCTCTAAATATGGGGTATTCTTCCGAGTTGCCAGCATGACAAACACGTGCCGAGGCCTTTAGGCAAGACAGCACTTGGTTGAATGAGGACGGAAGCGACTCTGCAGCTCGTGGGCAATAATATCATAGGTCTGCCTTGTCACTGCCTGCTGTGTGGCCACAGACCAGACGTCTGATTACTGCTCTGTGCCCGCCTGCGACCGTCTGGGCATGCTCAGAAGGCGATCTCGGTTAACCAACGTTACAGTCACAGCTCCACTTTCAGACTTTTTCAAAACAGCTGTTGTAACCGCGTCCAGTAAGAATACAGGTAATGTCAGAAGAGTGGTGTTGATCCTGGAATGACTTGATCAGAGGGGAAGTTCATACAAGAGTCTACAGAGCTCCAGACGTCAACCCTTCTGCAGCAGACTCTATCAAATGGATCAAGTTATTTAAAAGCAGGATAATTGATAGTTCATCTATGCACCGCTGTGAGACACTGGACCTGATCCCTGCCGTTTCAGAAAACGTTTGCATTTACACAGCAACGTTTTGAAAACGAGGTGAGTTTACATGGAAACGGCATCAACGCAGAAAACAATGTAGATTTACTGTAGGGCCACGAGTCGGTTGTTCTTGTAATGAAACCACACACATGCTCACAGAGAACAATATCCTATAAACATGAACAATGGCATGTGTGTGTGGACAGACAGAGTTGGATTGTTGTCATGGTGATTGTCAACATGTTGCATTTGCTGTAACTCTGAGCATCATCCTCATATAAACATAAACCCAAAACAAACTGAAAGTTTTCAGCTTTGTTTTTGGACTGAATGTCTGGAGAAAATCCCCGAACACACAGGACGATCATAAAAACTCCACACAGAAAGCCCCCCCTGCCCCGCCCACACTAGAATCAGGGGTATTGTCATTATGAGGTGGGAGTGCTGATGGGTGTAGTTCAGGCTTGCGGGTCTGACTGTTGAGTTTGTATGTGCTCTCCTGTTCACGGTGTAACACTCCCTGCACCCAAAGCCGGCTGGATATGTCTGCAGCCCCCTGCAACATGAATTAATCATAACCTTTTCCTTGAGGGGCAGACTTTTTTTTTTTTTTTAAACACTTGAGACCTCGGCTCTAATTTTGTTCATTGCTTCAATGAAGACATTCAATGTAACTCCCTTGGTACACTGTATTTCTTTGATCGATCTTCCTCATCATCTCCATGTTCCAACAGTTTTTAAACACTTAAGCCCCGTTTCCACCGCACGAAAAGTGCCGGCCTAGACCGGTCTAAACCGCTCCGGTTCGCGTGTCACGACAGGAATGGGGTCTAAACCGCTCCAAAGGCGACCGCTTTTCCGCTCCCCTTCCGTTGGGGTGCCGGGGACCATGGAACGGGTCTGAGGTTGAGCTGCTGTCTGCTGATTGGTCAGTGATTTACTACACGCCCTCAATATGTTAATGCGTGGGCTGGACGAAGCCTCTGCTGTCAGTGTGGTCAGCTTTGCTCTGGTTGTTTTAATTTAATTTTCCTTTTCTTTTCTTTGCTGCTCAACTTTAGTGTTTGTGGTGAAAGAGCGACTTGAGGCAGGGGGAGACCGGGGGGAGGGACTTTGCATCGCGTTGGAGCTTTCTGTTTGCAGCATAGCGCTCGCCGTGGCGTGGATGCGCGTCCGGGACACGGGAGTCTGGAGCTTTCGGCTCCGGCGCTGATCGCACTCCCCAGAGGCGGTCAGTGTTCTGGTCAAGGGCGGTCAGTGGCGCTATACCGTGGGGACGGACCGCGATCAGCGCCGGAGTAGAGTGCTTCCTGCGTTTGAGCAGAAAGCTCCAGACTCCTGTGTCTGCCTCAGCCAACCGGGGGGAACGCTCCGGCCACTTGCCACGCACCCGAGCGCTCGAGTGGCAAGTGGCCCCAAGTGGCCGGAGGTTTCGCTCTCTCAGAACAAGGAACTTGCGGCTGCAGCAAAAAATAACCGCTGCAAAAAATAACTGTTTTTTTATTTCCCGCTGCAAAAAATAACAGTGCAAAGTGGAGGATGTTAACAACAACAGAGGATTCACAAGATCTAGATCTGACGACTTTCTTTTCTGTTGTAATGTCACATTTCTGCGGAGCTCATAAGCCCCGCCCACTTTTTAAGCTTCTCTCTGCAGTGGAAATGCGACCCAAAATTCCGGTCGGGGGCCTCTATTCCGTACCGCTCCGTACCGGCACTTGTGTGCGGTGGAAACGTGGGGCTTTATAATGTAGGAGCTTAAACTTAGTATGTTTTGTGACATGGTTAATTGAGAACAATCCTTGGCACCCCCCCGGTTGGGAATGACTGCTATAGACGATAGATGGATGCTGTCATTTCTCAATGTTTGCTATAAAGGTTTCTCATATAAACTTCCTTTAGGCTCTTAAATGCATGCAGCATGCACGGGTACCTGTTGCTTCCTTGAAGGCGAGTGGGCACTGAAATTAAAGTTTGCATCGCGGGTTTGAAGAATAAGCACAGTGTGAGCCTCTTCCACACTTCCACTGGATGGCAGAGGTGCTTCTGTCACATCCTGGATCACCGGGTCTTCATCCACCTGAGGAGATGACGAAAGGACTTGCTTTCAATGTGCCGTACCAAATGAATATGAAAACAAATTAGATAGAACAACGTTCAGACTCTAAAAGTTAAAATCAAACAATATGCAGCCATGAATAAATTACAGCGAGATGTTTGCAGTAAGGAGCAAAATCTGCTTTGCTTGAGAGGGTTTGTTTGCTTTTCATCATTTGAGTTGGTTGCAGTTCAAATTCATGAACGGAGGAGTTAAAAATACGCTGCACAGTCAATGGAAAGCAAGTACAGAGCGGTAAAAACCTTTCAGTTAAATTATTCACAGCAGCCAAGTTAAGTGAGTGAGTCAGAGTGAGCGTACCTCCTGCTCCTTCAAGCTGGAGTGCAGGATGGGAGCGCCGGCCTCTCTAATCTCCTGGCTGCAGCCTTCCTGGGGGCCCAGACGCCTCCTCTTGCTGGGTGCGGGTGTCACTGGTGGCTTGTTCTCTTTGCACGCATCATGGCTGCTCCCGTCTGAGTGGGAGGAAAATGAATAAATAAATAAATAACATCAGTCAAAAAGGCACATTACATAAACATACAAAAACAAATGGGACTTGGGGACATGTCACTTAAGCAAAAGTCCTATATCAAAATAAACAGTTATGAAGAAAAAAAAAAAGAAAAAGAAACTTGATCAAAGGAAGTGAGATAAAGTCTCACTTCAGCAACAAACTGCTTCAAAACATCCGAGAGGCCGACGAGAAGACCTGACTGCTGTGAGATGTTGTTGGGAGTCGGGTTAGACGGTGCGACGCATTAATCCACTGCCTCCAGACATCATAAAGAAATCCTGCTGGCATAGATCCTCATTGGGGAATGGAACTATTAATCCTGTGGCAATGAGGCGGTCTCACCAGACAGATAATCTCTTGTCCTGATGCATCCTTCAGCGTCGCCGTCCTGCGCTGGCTTGGGATCACAGGCGTCACTCTCCTCCACATCCATCAGATTCTGGAAGGAGGCCATCTTCTGCCTCAGAGTGGAGGAGACCCGGGGAAGGAAGGGGCTACTTCTGACAAGCTGGAGGTCCAGAAAGAAAAGGGACGCGTCTTTGCAGCTCGACAGGTCAGACACTTCAAAATACATCACAAAATTTAATGAGAGGCAACACACACACACACACACAAACACCCCCCGGGGTCATATTTCTCTTGTTCTTCTAACTGAATGGAGGACTGCTCTCCATATGAAACTCACCTCACACAAACTTGAGACCTGGAAGTTTTCAAAGTGGAATAAAGTCCACAAAAACCTCTTCATCCCCCTTTGCAACATGTTGCACAGCTCTCCTGTCAATCACATGCTCAGTGTGACTTTACCCACTGCAGAGCTTTCATCCTTGACACTTTCGAGCAGTCATGTGATTGGCTCAGGACTTTTAGTGCCCGCCTCTTTAACCCCATTGGTCAATTCCGATCTGCTATCTTAAACAACAGAAGGCAAACAACACAGAAGTCATATTCAGTGTAAAGTACAACTGTTTATGGTTCTTGAGACGCACTACCGAGCTCAGGATATTTCCATTTGGTGACTTATTCCTTTATTTTAACATTTCTCTTTGGAAATGAATCCTAAACTATTAGAAATCCTGTTTATTTCATTTACACAAAAACATTTTAAATTAAAACGCATAACTTTTGCCTTTATGCTTCAGAAAAGTCTGCCATTTACATAGCGATTTCTTAAAAACAATGTCTCCCTATATGGTAAAGGAAGAACAGCTGAAAGTTTTGCTGTTGTTTATTTTTGTAATAAAAGCACACACGTGTGCAGGAAACACTACTGGACACTGGACATTGGTATGGACAGGCGACAAAGTTCAGTTGTTATTACGGGTGACTCAAGTAGCCCTATATATATGATATTAACATTTAATCTCATATTACATATTTAACTTTAATTAGCAAAACTGATCCTTCAACCCGTATTCTATTCATTCTGTGTTCCTTTATGTGCGGAGCTATGTTTCAAGAATCTCCCTCTTAGATTTATAAAGTATTTCGGATTCTGAAATCGCTTGCACATGTGCAGAAGAACCATTCACTACGGCCGTGGTGCACATGACCAGCAGCAGCATTTCAAAATACTGCATTTGCCGCGGTTTCCATGGACACCAAGTCAGAGCACGTTCAAGAAGTTCCACCATGGGGGCAGCTTTCAAAAAGTCATGTTTTCTGTGGATCTGAGCACCATTGTCATGGCAACAGACACTCAAAATGCGACAAAAGTTTTCCGTTTTCACTTAAAATCATTAGCAATTGATTAAATCAACAAGAAGGAGCCTCGGAGTGCGTGTGAACCAAACACAGCCACAAAAACAACAAAGGAATAATCAAGCAAACAGAAACTCCCTCACTTTTTGTGTGTAGTTTAACTGCTACTGACATTTGCCCAGATGAGATGGCAACATTTAATATCAACCTCTCTGACCTCCACGGTGCGAGTGTTTGATAATTAAATATTGAGTTATGTGTCCATGTAATGAGTTCTTCATTGGCTCTTACTTTACTCTGATAAAAAGAGCAGTCATGCGCTGGACTATGTTAATGGCAATTTGACATGGCAGCCGAAGGAGGGAAAAAAAAAAAAAAAAAGGGATTTAAGCATCATTACACTTTCACACAGTTTGACCTTTTTCTCCACATTGATCTTTCAACGCCCGTTTTGTAAGGACAGTTCACACCTTGACATTTATTTAACAGGACTCGACACCGTCGCTGAATGAAAGCAGTCACATCTTCATGAATAGCTTAAACATTGCTACACATGTAGCAGGCGGGAAAATAATCCCGATTGTTTGGGATTTTTTTGGGGAGTGATAACAAAAGTTGACTAATTATTCCAGGAGATCAGACGGCTGCTCCTTCTCGGCGCCAAAGACGAGATAACCAGGCAGCTTAACAGCTTAACATACATTACATGCAACTTCTTGTTCTGCGATGCACCGCGTGTTGGACGCCAAAACTGCCTGGGAATATTTGAATATGTTCAAGAGAGACGTTCATTTAAAAGTCACCCGTGACTAAATGACAAAAATCCTCACTTTAAACAGCTTAACTCAGTGGAAACATTAAATATTCCATGTCTGAAAAGAGGTCATTATTTGCTTTATTCTGTGTACTTTTCATTAGAGACAAGTCACACAGAGTCACGCCATTTCACAAAAAAATACATTGTTCTTAACAACTTTACTACCAGATTAATTTCTTCTGATCTTTTGGCTGTAGAATTTTCAAAAATGTGCAAAGAGTCAGTTTTTCAGAAACTGATGAATTTTTGCCCGCGATTGGAGTCACACTGAGAAGTCCTGAGGGGAATTGTAATGACTCATACGAGCACAAAGGTTGTCAATATTCTAGAAATCACAAGTGGTTTCGGTCATGAGAAGTATCTATGCTAAATCCTGTCAATAGTGATAAGATAGGAAAAAAGGAGTAATAAGAAATCAAGGTCCCTACAGGTATCTATACCTTCAATTTAAGACCTTTTCAAGACTGACAACACAATTTAATGCCCACTTCAAACCATGTTTCAGTCACATCAAATTGGTTGCTAATTGAAACCTGCTACACTGTTACTTGCTTTGCAGTTTGGACATTTCCCAGGCACATTGGAACACTAGTTACAGAAAAAAATAAATACAAGTATGGCAACAAAACTTTTGTGCCATCCTTGATGGCAGATTTTGAAACAATAAATCTTTCAACTAATTTTCTAATTAATCAACTAATTCAAATTTTTTTTATAATCAAATGGTTGTCATTTTTTGTGTTAATTTTATTTTGAATACAACCCAGGAGCCAAAACATAAAAGCTCACCTGTACAATGACAAAGGTAAAGTATACATTTAATAATACCAAACAAATAAAATCGACAACTAAGTTTACAAATGTAGACATTTTATATAAATAAGAACTATATTTATATCTATACAACTGCCTTTCTTAAAACATTACATCTAAACAGCCTAAGTAGCCGGCTTATGAAAAAGTACAGCCTATCCTGCAGTTTCATTAGTAGTTATATACTTATGCTCAGTGAGTTATTGATCTTGGTGAAGTGACAACACACCCAATTTTGATTTCTTTAAAATCAGCCCAGAAACACAATTTTTCCGGAACAGTGGCCACGAGAGACTATTTAGTGAAAATCCATGGAGAATATTTGCTCGTTGCCCAATAACGGCAGCATAATACAGCAGTTGTCAAAGCTTCGTAATGGGCCGTTCTACTCTGCCTCTGATTGGCTCCTCAGCCCTCATGCAGCGAGTATGAGCCAATCAGAGGCAGAGTAGCGCAGGTCCCCGTGAGCATTTGCCCATCAAGACGCAGCACCAACTCCTCGGACTGCTGCTTGCTACATATACCCTCACCAGCGAGCTGGAGCATGCTGCGGCACACGGCATTGAGTAAATAGACGCCACGCACTGGTTGGCACGCTTTAGTGGCTACACCGCACCTGCCGCCGCATTTTTCTATTAGAACAGTGAAGGAGAAGAGGAAGAGGTTCAACACGCAGCTGCCACGGGGCACAGTTCGGTGTGGCAGCTCTACACATTTAAGACCTATAATATCAAACTTAATATCTTTCAAATACTTTTTAAGGTAATGCAGATTTCTAAATTCAATACTTTGAAGACCTCACAAGAATCCCAAGAAAGACTGTCTAAATCAGTTGGTGTTAAACATGAGGCCAGGGGCCCAACCCTGCCTGCTCGGGGCTCCAAGCCAGCCCAAGCAAATTTTTACAATTTCAAAGAAAAAGTAGATTAAAAAAAATATATATATTTTTTTCCCCCTCAAAAACAAAGAATCTTAGGGGCCATCCACATATGGCCTCAAATCAATATCATGGTATATTGATCAGTTCACCCCGATAACGATAAATGGACAATAACGACCCCACTGCGCCACCTGACTCCCCTGGACCTATTTATTGCCACTTTAAAGGACTGTAAACCTACACTGTCTGAAAATAAATGAAGAAAATACAAATTAAGTACCTTTCGTTAAGATGTATTGAAGAGCTGATGAGCACAGATGACTTGAAATGAGAAGGACAGAGCGGATTATATATTATATTGACTTTAGGGATGCACCGAATATTCGGTAACCGAATATATTCGGCCGAATATTGCAAAAATAGCCACATTCGGTATTCGGTAGAATGAGTAAAACACAAGGCCGAATATTAGCGGCGCGTTTTACTGACGCAATCAAACTACGTCCAGTGACGTGGTAAACATAAACAAAGATGTCTTTGTGGACAAACTTCAGAGTTTCGGAGAACGATAAAAGAATTGCGGTTTGCAGCGAGTGCTCAGCCGAAATATCTAGAGGGGGGGGGCCTCTGCTAAAACCTTTGGCACTACGGCTTTAGTTAATCATTTAAAAGCCAAACACCCCGAGCAGCATGCTCAGTATGAGAGAGAGACGTCTGCAGCAGCAAAGAGGAAAGCTCCGTGTCCCAGCACCCCCACTCCGTCCGTGGCCGACGTCTTCGAAAAGACAAAAAAGTTTGCAAAGGACAGTGCCAAAGCAAACGGAATCACGAAGAAGTTAATGGAGTTCATTGTTTTGGATGATCAACCGTTTAGTGTTGTGGGGGACATTGGCTTTCGGAGGCTTGTTGAGCACATTGAGCCTCGTTACACGTTGCTGAGCAGGCGCTATTTCTCGGACGTGTGCTTAATAACAGTCAATAAGTTATACAGCACTTTTCAAAACATACTTACAAAGTGGTTTACAGTGGTAAAAACAAAATGTATAATGTAATTAATGCAGTATAAAACAATATAGGAATACTACAATGAAAGTACACACGAGCAATGGTGACGTACAGTAACATTTAAAACAATAAGCTGATATAATGGGAAAGGGATTGGTTTTCTTTTTCTCTTTATAATTTATTCTTAATTGCTTGATAACAATGAACTGGACCTACAATGTTGTTTCCATTCCAAGGTCCCTGGCTGCTCCATGCACAAGCACTGATAGTGAGAGGCTGTTTAGTGCTGCATCTCATGTCCTTGATGAGAGGAGGAACAGACTGACATGTGACAAAGCAGAGAAGCTCCTGTTCATAAAGAAGAACCTGCCACTGTTCCTGAAGGAGTAGGCGAAGTAGACTTATGCCAAAGGACAATCATTCATTTGTTGTTTGCACTTTTTAATTTTATTTTTGCAATGTCGGCTTGACATTATACAGGCACAGTTGTTTGTTTTAGTGTTTTTGTTTGTATAAAACAATTGAAGGGTTGTCTCAGATGTCGTAGTTTTGTCAAAGTACTGTTACTGACAAATCTGTTCTGGTCTGGGATATGTTATGTATCTGTATAAATGTATGAGGTTACAAGCACACTTATGGTAATTTACTTGAGCCTTCTGTTTACATTACTAGCCTACTGTGACTAAGAAGACTTGTGCCAAAAGGACAATAATTCATTTGTTGTGGGCTTATCCACTTGTGCACTTTAGTTCTTTTGGGAATGCACTTCTAATGCAGGTTTTAGATATATAGATATTTCTGAACTCAGTTATTTAGGACTAAAATAAATGTGAAACTACTGGAATATTCAAATGTCAGAATATTAAATAAACATTTATTTTGTTTGAAAATCATGTCTAAAAATGTATTTTATTTATACAATATTTAAAAAACAATAATCAAAAACTTAACCACATTCAGTATTTGGTATTCGGCCAAGGGTTTGATTTTTATTCGGCTTCGGCCAAAAATTTTCAATTCGGTGCATCCCTACGTGACTTCGTCTGTATTGCAGCTGAAAACAGGGGACTTCTCCACAGTTCTATGAAAAAAGACCAATCGAACCTAATTCTCCTTACAGAACGGACATAGTTTGTGTGTAAAATGACTTTTCACGTCCAGCCCGACAGACAGCGCGTCGCTACAAGGCGCTCTGCCTGCAATGAAGGCGCAGGTTCCTGCAGCTCGTGTCACTTCTGCTTCCGTCATTCTGATTCTAAATACGGACGATTTGCTTTGACGGCTTCTAAAGCCGTTCACTTCAGCCACGGCAGCAGCCGCTACAACTTCTGAACCTCCTCTCGCCATTTTTGTTCCAGACAGGATGGGTGGAGTCACGTCTCTCACGCACTAGAATTGTACAGAGGTTTAGAGCAGGAATCTACTTCGAAATGTCTATTTCCTCTGTCTTCTTCTGTGTTTTTGGTGAGTCACAGCACCCCTACAGGCCTGGCATGTGTACCACATGCCCTGAAGCCTCGTGTTCATTGTGTGTGGACAGAATTTTTTTGAGGGGGAAAAACCCTAACTTAGAAAAACGAATTAATAATAGAATTGTAATAAATCACATCAAGATTGAAACAAAAAAATGTAATTCAAGCTGATCTTGGTAAATGACTGAATCAATAAATACATGCATACTGATCAAGTCATTTCTCATCAGACCATGCACAACGTGGACGAGAGAAGCCGAACCGACGGCCGTCTGCACCCTTAAATGATCTCCCTCGCATAATAGATGGTACCTGGTGCAGGCTTATACGTTGACACATGAGTTAGAGTGCGTTTTAATGTAGTGTTCCTGCTTTAATCATTCACATGTGGCCGACTGCCAAGCCCTTCAGTGCCACAGTCATTCCTCGAACAAAACACGGCCTTATTTAACACCAGTCGCCAGCGCG
The DNA here is from genome assembly GCF_963422515.1 of Blennius ocellaris. Classification (NCBI taxonomy): domain Eukaryota; kingdom Metazoa; phylum Chordata; class Actinopteri; order Blenniiformes; family Blenniidae; genus Blennius; species Blennius ocellaris. The sequence continues at coordinate 25,807,005 of NC_137656.1, read as the reverse complement.
GAAGTCCTTCTGTCATTCAAATGGCAGTGCTGCAGCAGGCGCTCCATCACTCTGTTCAGCTTTGCTCCAGTGCCGCATTAAGCTAATGTTGATGCATTAAGCCACTGCTGATATTAACAGTTCTTGAGAGTACTACTCAGCCTGATTGCAGCTGAACAATATAGCTGTGAGGGCAATTGTGCGTTACACGTGTTGTACGAGTCAGAAATGATGGCCAGTCCACCCCCGGGTCACAATATGTTTTCAGGTTACAGGGTGCGCTGTTAGCAAATTACAACGTTGGAATAAATATTGTGAAACAGCCCAAGCTCAACAATTATGTTTGTTTAAATATAGCGCCAATGATGAAAACTTCCTGTTCCGTTTCCTCCACACAGATAGTGAATAAACCCTAGAACCAGGTCTTAGAAGGGTATAAAAACTAGCAGATTGTACAGATTGCAGCAGTGACAGCCCCTGTGTGTACCTGATAAATACAAGCAGAGGCAGCATGTTGTACACTCGCACACCATATCCGTAATGTGTGCCACTTTAGGTTCTCATCACAGGGACCAAAGCAAAAGGGCAATGTGAGCACAGCCTGCAGCCCGATACGTTGTGACAGGGACGCCGGGTTCGCGGCCACAGGAAGCAGCTCACCTCTGGAGTTTGGGAAGCTTTGGGAGTCTTCATCCTCTGTTGTGCCATGAACCGGATGAGGGAATTTGTCTCTGGGGAGCCCCGGGTTCCAATGGCGGATCTCCTTCTCGCTTTAATTTGTGCTATACGAGACTTATCTATGGAGAGGGAGGGAGAGAGGGAGGGAGAGAGAGAGAGAGAGAGACTCAGTCACACAGGATCAGTACAACACACAAGAGGAGCAAACTAGATAAATAACGTATTCCTATAGTGTGCAGAATTCATGTAATTTAAAAAAAACAAAGGTGCAAATGGAAACATTAATCGTGCATGCCGGGATTACGTCCAATGGTTGTTTTTCCAGCAAAAAGTTTGATTGCGAGTGGTGTCAGTTTTTAGAAAACACCACTTGGGCTCATGCGGAACCCTGGAGGCCAGGCCACAGGCAGAACCACTAAGTGCCTTCAGAGGGTGAAGCACAAGAGGAACAGTCTGGCATCTGTGGCGGCACCATATAATTCAGCGACGCTCGCTATGACTGAGTACTTTCCTAAATCAGGCTCTTAATGAAGGCGTATTCATCTTCAATAGATTCATCGGGCACTTATCCCCTTCCCCTACTGCCAGCATTTCTCAGTCTTAGTCATAAAGAAATTGTATCGAACTGACAGCATTAATACATTTCATATATTTGTACATTGTTTGATCTAATGTCAAGACTTACATTAGTTAATTAATTGCACTTGTTTACAGGTAAAAAGCTCAATGGACCCTATGTTTTGTCGCTTTTTACCACGACCCTGAGTCATTAGGTAGAACGTTTTTCAGAACTGTTCATTTACATGTGAAAGCTCCATCGAGGTCTATTCTCACCTGTGGTTTCATTTGACAAACTTATTTACAGTGAGAAATATACCAAGTTCCTAAGAGTTGGGGTCTTCCTGCATTATGCTAGGTTCTCTCAGGCGCTCAGCTTTCCTTCAACAGTACAAAATAAACCTGCCGCTTCTTCAAAAAAAAGGAAGTTACAATGAATTCATTTGGATAAATAAGGAATAATTATATATAAGAAACAGCAAAAGTGTACAAACTAGGCAACACGAGGAGCTCTGACAAGACTGGAAAAGGAACTGTGGGTAAAAAATATAACCGCAAGCTAATTCACTTTTTATATTTAGAGGTGAGCCCGGAAGTTTGTTGTTGATAATGATTACGAGCCATCTTTATCTGGAACTTCATGTCCAAAATGTGGAACCGAAATGCGATTTGTTGTTGTCTGTTAAAAGCACCTAGAAATGACGGCGTCGTATGAGGTGCTACATGAATAAAGTTGAAAACTCTATCCAAACGCTGCCTCTCTGTTTTGGCATCTGTCCACCCAGTACAGCTGTGCTCGCCATTGTCCTCCATTTTTGCAGCGAAACAACACATTACTGTGATGAACGTTGTCTGGTAAGGCACACAATAGGTCAACATGATAGCCTGTCCTCTGTTGGATCACAAGGAAAATAGTCTGAAGCACCTCTGGAGACATTTTGAACAGGTAATTACAGCTCAAACATGAACTTTTCACCTCATACCTGTTCAAACTTGGAAGAAAAAAAAAGGCGACAGCCTTCATTGAAATCAAATCAACGTGATTTTTTTTTTCTTTTTTATGTTGAGCTTGAGTGTATGAATACTAACAATCACATTACATTAATGTTCGCTCCGTATGAAAGACTGCAATTTCATTTCAATAAATTGGAATATCTGAATTAGTGAAATGGATTTTCAACTTTATCACTAATATAACGAGATGCAATGAGATTTAATGAGCAGTTTTTGACTGAATGACCCAGTGGTAGTAGCCACATGGAGCGGCTCTCAGGGGGATTATAGGACAACTCATCCATGGAGGAGATCTCAGAATTTCTTTGAGAAAACAAATCCTGTATAATGTAATTTTACATATCGTCAATAGTAATTGATATTTTATATATCTAGTATATGTCCATATACATTTAATATAATATCATATGGCTTTGTTGACCATTCTCTTTGTGGTAAACAAACTGCACAAGTGCATTTAAATGCATTTTTAGGAATGACTTTGGACGAGAAGCTCAGTTGAAACCCACATATAAATAGCACAAAGTCAAAATTAGCAAGAAATATTGGGAAATAATTACAAAACAAACATTGAGCCGATTTTTACTTCAGAAGGCCATTAGACTCATAAATCAAGCTGATTATTATGCTGCAAAAATCCTGTTTGCCATATCAATGGAAAAAACAAAAAACCCACAGTATTGTCTGGATACAATAGCATGTTTTTGTGTCAAATATACTGAACAATACTTCCAAATGTGTCAAATATACATTGAAATCCAAGTGTCTTGGACAAGATGTCCTGAACTAAATGGACGAGTTGCAGGTATGTGGCCCATACTGAACCGTGTCCAGGTATGTTGGTGACCGCCATGACTATATGAAGGGTGTCGTTCCAACAACCTGCATCAGTAGATGTAAATAATAAGTATTGCTGTGCAGAACAGCAGTTAAAGCCTCGTCCTGTCCACCTCGGGTGGCTGAGCAGGTAAACACGCTTCTTCTCTGAAGGTGACGTCAGGGCAGCAGATAATATTCCGTCTTCTCACCTTTGCAGTTTGATGACAACCTCGGGGTGAAACTCTGCACGGAGATGCCAAACTGACATGGTGTGAGCTCAGAGAAATCCAGGGGGTTCGGGCCTTCTTCCCGGCCGAGGGAGAGCGGCTTTCCCTCCTGCTGGTCCCCGACAGGACCAACGACGTCCGTGTCTTCCGCAGACATCTGCATCCAGTATGGAGACGCAGAAAAACACACGCGTTTATCAAGGCCATAACATAACGTAGCAGCAACAAGCGCGCGTGTAACCAGTCTATTTCGTGCTTAACGCCAAGAAACTCCCAATCTACATTTGTTCATTTAATACACAATGAACACAAAATGTCCGTAAGCAGTTTAATGTTAGCATTCGAAGTTCAGCGGGTTAGCACGACGAACTAAGTGTCTTACGACGGGACGTCTGCTCACCGCAGCAATATCAACGTTTAGAACAGCAACGTGACATTAAGGTGTCCCACTTACCGTGTAAAAGTAGAATAAGTGAACTTTAAGGGGGGGGTGAATGTTTATCGCCGATTCATGTGTTAAAAATGGAAGGTTGTCAACGCTTAAAAGTCACAACACTTTCAAAATCTCCCTCCGCAGTCCGAACCAGAACAGGCAACCGACCGGTGGATCCCTCCGCGACGAACTCTGCAACGTTCGTTCATAACAATGACCAAATCAAAAATTAAATGATTTGTATCATAGACAATTCTTCGAAATGTGATGGTGGAAACGAGCATCGTATTCTCAATTGAGGTCGCTGAAACTGCATAAAAGGTTTACTGTGAGGATCTAACTTCCGTGTGCGGAAGCGTTTGTGAGGTGACCGGAGCTCATTTAATATGAATTGGCCAATAGAAATGTAGACGTCACAGCACGTGACAGCGTACGGATTAACACGTGTTGACGTTTTGATCTGATCAAAAATGAGTTGCAAACACACATTGATTGACAAAAGCACGTTAAATCAACACTTTAAGTGTTTCCCGAGAGGTTTTGAAGTTCCTCCTGTTCAAACAATCGTGTTGAACCTGGGTTCAGTTGTTTCTTTTTTTTTCCAATATTATGGCTGCTCGCATGTCCTTCAATAATGTTGATGTTTCATATTTATTTAGGTGTATTGATTATATTCTCTCTTTATGATATGCCTGCTAATTAATATAAGAAGACTAACTTGATGCATATTATTCCCTGTAAAAAGTCAGAAACAATGATGTGAAGAATGGGAAGGTACCTATTGTTACATGTTCCTGTATATATATATATATATGATATAGATATATGATGCACTGCTGTCCATGGTTTTATTTTTCTGCTTCTTCAGGGGGAATATTTTTCAAATGAGTAACCTGAAGTAGTGTTTTACAATGAGGTCCACATATCCTTGGATACGTGTTGTATGTAGTGAATAATACCTTAGATGTGCTTTAAATGGGGTTTTTTCTGCGTGTTTTATGTCATGTTTTTTAACCTCAGCCGGCTGGTTGTCATGGCACACTCAGATACTACCACTCTATGTTGAAAAGATTGTGCTAAAACACTGCTACTACATAGCTTAAATTGTTGTCAATTACATTAAAAAAAACCAACCTATATTAGCACTGAGGAGAACAAAGCACTCCTCTCTAAAACGCGTCAAAGCATCAGTTATTTTTCATCCACATGTAACTGCATCATGATTGGTAGCCATTAGTTGACATTTAGTTTTAAGTAACACATCTACATTCAAAGCACGTTTCCCTGACAGCCATTTGTATATAGAAACATCCTGTACAGACTGGGCATCCATCACAAGGCATCCATCCATTATCTACCCCTTATCCAGGGCCGGGTCGCGGAGGCAGAAGTCTAGGCAGGGATGCCCAGACTTCCCTCGCCCCAGACACTTCCTCCAGCTCTTCTGGTGGAACCCCAAGGCGTTCCCAGGACAGCCGAGAGACATAGTCCCTCCAGCGTGTCCTGGGTCTGCCCTGAGGCCTCCTACTGGAGGGACATGCTCGAAACACCTCCCTGGGGAAGCGTCCGGGGGGCATTCGAAACTGATGCCCGAGCCACCTCAGCTGGTTCCTCTGGATGTGGAGGAGCAGCGGCTCTACTCCGAGCTCCTCCCTGATGACTGAGCTCCTCACCCTATCTATAAGGGTGACTGAGCTCCTCACCCTATCTATAAGGGTGCGCCCAGCCACAATACGGAGAAAACTCATTTCAGCCGCTTGTGTCCAGGATCTCCTTCTTTTGGTCACGACCCAAAGCTCATGACGATAGATGAGGGTAGGGCCGAAGATCGACTGGTAAATCGAGAGCTTCACCTTTTGGCTCAGCTCCTTCTTCACCATGATGCACCGATACAATATCTGCATGACTGCAGATGCTACACCGATCTGCCTGTCGATCTCATGCTCCATCTTCCTCCCACTCGTGAATAAGACCCAGAGATACTTGAACTCCCCCACCTGTGGCAAGGACACTCCACTGACGTGACGGGGGCAAGCCAGCCAGTGCATGCTGTAGGTCCTGGTTCAATGGAGCCAACAGAACCACATCATCTGCAAAAAGCAGAGACGAGATCCTGTGGTCCCCAAACTGTACCCCCTCCGGTCCCTGGTTTGCCAAGACATTCTGTCCATAAAAGTAATGAACAGAACCAATGACACAACGTGCACTGGGAACAGGTCTGACTTACTGCTGGCAATGCAAACCAATACAAAGGGCCTGGACTCCATAGTCCCGTAGCACCCCCCACAGGAGGTCCTGAGAGATGCGGTCGAACGCCTTCTCCAGATGAACAAAACGCATGTGGACTGGTTGAGCGAACTCCCATGAACCCTCAAGCACATGGTGGAGAGTATAGAGCTGGTCCAGTGTTCCACAACCAGGATGAAAACTGCAATGTTCCTCTTCAATCTGAGGTTCAACTAACGGCCGGATCCTCCTGTCCAGTACCCTGGAATAGACTTTCCTGGGGAGGCTGAGGAGTGTGATCCCTCTGTAGTTGAAACACACCCTCCAATCCCCCATCTTAAAAAGAGGTACCACCACCCCGGTCTGCCAGTCCACAGGTACTGTCCCTGACCGCCATACGATGTTGCAGAGACATGTCAGCCATGACAGTCCCTGCACATCCAGAGACTTAAGGAACTTGGGGCGAATCTCATCCACTCCCGGTGCCTTGTCACCAAGGAGCTGAGCAACTACCTCAGTGACTTCAGCTTGAGTAATGGACGAGTCCACCTCTGAGAACCCAGCCTCTGCTTCCTCAGTGGAAGACATGGTGGTGGGATTGAGGAGGTCCTCGGAGTATTCCACCATCAGATGACATTTTCAGTTGAGGTCAACAGCTCCCGACCTCCGCTGTAAATAGTGTTGGTGAAAAACTGCTTCCCCCTCCTGAGGCGGTTTGCCAGAATTTCCTTGGGGCCGATCAATAGTCCTCCTCCATGGCCTCCCCGAACTCCTCCTAGACTTGAGTTTTTGTCTCCGTCGTGGCCCGGGCCGTGATATGCTTGGTCTGCCGATACCTGTCAGCTCTGCCCCTCTCTTCATCCAAGTGTCCAAGACACACGGCCGTAGATCAGATGATGGGACAACAAAGTCTATCATTGACCTCTGGCCTCAGGTGTCGGGTACCACGTGCACTTATGGACACCCCTGTGCTTGAACATGGTGTTGGTTATGGACAAACTGTGACATACAGTGACAATACAATACAGAACTCCAATAACAGAACACCGCTCGGGTTCAGATCGGGGAGGCCGTTCCTTCCAATCACCCCCTTCCAAGTCTCACTGTCATTGCCCACGTGGGCATTCAAGTCCCCCAGTAGAACAATGGAGTCCCCAGTTGGAGCACTATCCAGCACCCCACACAGGGGCTCCAAGAAGGTTGGGTACTCTCAACTGCTGTTCAGTCCATAGGCTGAGACAACAGTCAGAGACCTGTCCCCTACCCGAAGGCGTAGGGATGCGACCCGCTCGTTCACCAGGATGAACTTCAACACATGGTGGATGAGCTGTGGGGCAAAAAGCAAGCCCACACATGATTTTCTAGATTAAACCAGCTTGAGCAGCTCTATCTAGACAGTAACATGATTTTCTAGATTAAACCAGCCTGAGTCATGATATATTTTTCCATTCTTGTATATTTTGACAATCTTTAGCGCAAATGACAACAAAGCTCTATTTCATGTAGACTTAAGTTAATAGAAAAGTGAGTAAGTAGTTATGTTTCACCTCCAAAAAGTATTTTGTGAACATTTCTCTTGTTGCTTTCTTTTCTAATATAACATATGGTTTAAACTACAGTTTGAAATAAAGTAATTGCATAGTCATGTAGTGATTAGCACTCTTAATGACACAAAAAAACCCTAGTTTGCGTCTGAGTGCATGTTTCATCTGAGCATCTGTCCTGGATGGACCCCTTTCTTCACTCTCGGTGAGCTGGAATCGGCCTGAAAAGTTGGATAGATGGTTGTTTAGAAGCTGAAAATCTTCTAGCATAAACTCAAATCAACATGAGCATCATCAAAGCAGAAATACAAACACATCCACCCATGAATTCTCGTAACTTAATGTGCATTAAAATCATTTTCAGGGAGGTTCTGTAAGCTCAAAACAAAACTTTAAGCCTGAACAGGTGGGTGAACCGTGGTCTGCCGTTGAGAAAGCTCAGTAAACCCTTCCCACACACTGGCAATCTCAGACACACAGAGAGCTCCTCCTTTTGTGAGGTTTGGGAGTCGGCGGTGCAGCTGAGTACACTGAGATCAGATGCAGCCACGATTCGCCCTCCACAGCTGGGTACTGCCAGCCACATGAAGCATGTGGCTTCTCCTGGTGACACCAGCCGAGGCTGCTGCTGCTGCTGCTTCTGCTGCTGCTGCTGCTTCTGCTTCAGCTTCTGCTGCTTCTGCTTCTGCTGCTGCTTCTGCTTCAGCTGCTGCTTCTGCTGCTGCTGAGCTCAAGCTGAGAGCATCAAACACCTCCAGACAATCAAATGGTGAAACAACCATGTGTGCATGAACTCCTCCCTGAAATGTAAGGCTTCACCTTTTGAAAACATATTTTAGAGGAAGAAGAATCTTCACTAAATGTTTTTTTATAACTCGTACATTCCTGACAGTTTTTTTTTACAACGTCATAATATTTGTATTACCGATAAGTCAATACATAGTCTATTCTGCTGCAGAACATTGATTTAAGATCTCAATTTATAAATTAATGTGTCAAATCAGCTCAAATAATAATTCAACAAAACGAGCCTCTATAAACACCCACAACCATCAAATAAGGTTTACTATGCCTTGAAAGAGGTTAACACTTTTTGGAGCATATTGTCCTGGAGAACCTGCACTTCTTCAAATTAAATAAAGAGGCTGAATAGTTGCTTTTACCGGTTCAAGATTTTTCTGCCAAGGTCTTTCTACTTCTACTAAAGGAAAGAAAATAAGCCTCGTCACCACCTCTGTCTTTAGGAGTCGCTAACACGACGCTGAGACCAGAACTGTCCAGCAGATGAAAGAAATCTCAGTAATAATGCAACAGTGAAAGCTCAGTCCTCGCTGGTGAAACACAATAAGCAACAAAAAGCAAGCAAAACCCAGGGAGCTTCTCAAAACATGTGTGCAGAAAAAAGTGCGATGAAAGCCCGGACATTGTTTGTGCCAACATTAGTTTGGAGAGAAACCTGCAGCAGAGAGGATTTTCTGAAGAAATTTCTACTTGTTCATATCAGATTGTCCAAAAACAGTTCAATAAAAGAATAATTTTCAGAATTTGCTTCTTTGCACAAAAACTAACTGTGCAGTAAGAGGCTGCTTTACAAAAAGCCTGGCTCCATTTCTCCAGACCTTACAATTCCCAGCATGCAAACAATCACAGAATCTCTCCTTCAATGTTACTCCTCTTTTTCAAGATTTCTTTTTCTCCTTTGCAATCTCCAAGCTGTAAACTTGGATATTATCACCATCATAGTTATATTCATGGTTTCAAGCACAGAAAAATAAAAACATGGTAAAGGATGTTTGCATGTAATTTCTGTCTGCAACTCCTGCTTTAACAAAATCACACAACTCATGTATATTTCTATTTTTATTTGTGTATATATACACATATAAAAAATAAGGACATATGTACAATGATAATAAATATCAACATGTTTGTACAAGTGAAATAAGTTACTTAACATACTTTAAAAACAAACATATTAAGACCATTAACAGACGAGCAAAAAAACAAAACAGGGTCGATAATCGAATAATGCAAATAATAAAACAACAGAACCTAAAGCATCGTGTGAAAGGAAAGAAAATACAAAGAAAATTGAAAAAAATGCACATAAAGTACAATAAACATGCAATTTTTCCAAGCTGGAAACCTGCCCTGTATTTCTTAATCATTTTAGTTTTTGTAACATGTTACAGTGAAATAAAAGGCCAATTATAAGAAAGTATTAAGACATAACCAAGTACCAGTGTAAAGAGCTGATGTGGTTTCTGCTTCAGGGGATTCCACGTTAAACATGGACACATTCTTCTCATTGATCTGCTCAACAGGCAGTTGTGTTTTTGGTTTTCAGGGAGTGTTGACAATTAAATAAATGTTTTGGTTTGTTATTCAATCATTCATGGTGAGGGGAGACAGAAGTGGGTTTCAGGAAACCAGCAGGAGCTCGATCAGTCTCCAGTTTCTGTCTGGAGTGCTTTTGCTTGAGGGAAGAATTGAACATATGCGGAAAGGTTGCAGACGTCAGCTGAGCGCGGCAAAGTGGACGGACTGCCGGGACTTAAAGATCGATCCTGAATCAAATGAAATTAATTTAGGTATTTCAGCAAGAAACAAACGCAACTGCAGTCTACTTTGGCTTTTCCAAAAAGGGTGAAGAGGCACAGAGAAAGTAAACATGTTGAAAATGCAGCCATTAATTCCTGTACAACACTTGAGTCGTAAAATCAGACACATTTCGTGTCCATTTTTTTTTTCTTCTCTCAAAAGAGAGCATCGGTGTTGCACAATATCAGCGTCTGTAAAAGTTCAAAAGTGACGGATCAAAACGATGCACTTGTACGAGGATGGTCATATCAAAGATGAACACTCCACTTGCAGAGGATCATGCGACACTGGGATGGAGTGCTGATGGCTGCCTCTACCTCCTCAACACCTGGGAACATTTTGATATTCTACATCTCTCTCGGCACTCTGTACACAGTGGGGGAGAGAGAAAAAACAAAACAAAAACAAAAACAAAACAAAGTATTTTTGTCCTCTCCCTTCCTTCTCGCTGTGCTCCTCTGCTCCCCGACAGACACGTCCCAAAAATAAAAGCCACCCCTGATGGACGAAGCACAGAAAGAGGACAAACGTTACGTAAAGTTGGCAGAAGTTTTTTTTTTTTTTTCTTCCCCCCCCCCTCCACAACATGACTTCACTTGCTCTCTTACAGGGCGCAAAGTTTTTGTCGAAATGGGATCAGAAAGTGGGTTATATTTTTCAGGACACGGTTGCATCACCATTAAAACATCACAGTTTAGGCAGATTGGCCTGTTTAAGAATGGGATATTTCAGTCTCGATGCTTCTCATTCTCCGCGGATGAAAGCAACCGGATGTAAATAATAGATAAGGACGTATGAGAGCGAGCAAGAGGTGCATTTATTTTGTGGTTCTATCTTCCAGAGCGGCAGATGAGATAGGTAGGAGTATAGGCTGTGTACTCTAAATCTTCCTGGCGGAACGCTGTTATTAAACAGATGTTTCAGTCCGGCTGAGGTCTTTCTGAGGTCAACTTATTTCGGAGCTCGTCACACTGAAACATTTTCTTTTTAATAAAACGTGGGCGTCCGAGGCTCCGGGCTCTGTACGGACTCTTTTCTTATCTTTCGCCAGGAAAAGTAGCCTTTTTATGCGAGATGCACCTGCCCCCTCAAGAGTTTCATAAAAGAGCGCACAAGGACAGCTTTGATGAGGGAGTCGTCCACGGGTGCAGAATACACATTACCATATAACAGGGCCGAGAGTCCACAGCCATGTTCGCCGCTCTGAGAGGCGCCTGCATGTAAATGCGGCGGCACGGGGTCACAATCACAATGCTAATGTGACATGGGGGATGTTCAGTGGATTTGTTACAGGATATTTACCGTGTCGAGCATCCAGAGTGGCTGACGGCTCTTCGATAAAACATTTTGCTCACGGACCAAGGTAAAGAGAAGATGAGCAGGTGAACTAAATTTGATGATTGTCTGAGTAGAAGGCAGGACTACGTTAGTTTCAAGTCCTCAGGCTTTATATTGCAACACCTCTTACGCAATCTTGCACCATCTTAATGCTTTGGATTTATTATGCAATGAGCTGTACAGTCCTGTAATGCTATCTCCTCCTATATGTCAACATGAAGTATGCCCACATGGTGATGCAGCAATGACGAGGTGACTTTCCCCTCATCCTTTTAATGCATTTTTCAGAAACAAGCTCGTATGCCTGAAAGCGTCGTCCTACGTCTCGACAATAAAAGCGAAGTTGGTGCCTCGATATAGTTTTGTGCCACGTAAACAAATGAAAACAAACTGAAAAAAAGAGGAGCGGCTGTCTTTACAAAGAAATGTCACAAGCAGACTGTCAGGTTGTGTCCTGGTTTTAACTCGCACTGAGAGCAGCAGGGGGCCTCTTGCTGTGGCTTTAGCTTCCCGGCTCAAGAGCTCACAGTGGCGGCAATAAGGGAGGGGACAAGTGGTTGCTTTTACTTTTCCCAACAAACAAAAAGAATCTCCTGCCGCTCCATAATTTGAAACGAGCCTGGATATAAACACTCAGGCCACCGCTGCATCGATTATTTATTTCATCTGAACTTAAAGAACAAACATATCCACGTCCTGCGTGGGTTACGCTGCCTGACAGTGTTCTTTCATGCAATTTTATGTTTTTGTGCACAGGATTATTTTAAAATTCAGATTGAACCAATAGGTGAATTGTAGAATTTCAGGAAAGGACAACTTGAGCAACTTGTGTCTTGGTTGTAGCTTTACATCACAGGCTTGACATGTTCAGCACATCGCTTTTGGTTCGAACCCCAAACCCGTCTATTTGGCGAAACTGTTCTTCAGCAAAATGCTATGAGCACTTCGTAGCGAGAATAACTGTTGTGTGTTAATCATTAACCAGCATACTATCAATGGTATCAATCATTTCATCTATTTCAACAAAAAAAGGAAACAAGTCAATTCCCGAAAATGTCGAGTTGTTCCTTCTTTAAGTAATTTGCACAGCAAAGCGAGTGCCAGAGGAGCCGAATAAATACACAGAATAATTCGCAGCACTACACCTGAGCAGCACTAAGAGCCAGAAATCTAAATTGGAAATCGTTTTAAGGTTAGGACTTTGCTTAAATCTGTTTGCATGAATTTAATTAGGTGGAACAATACCTTTTCACTGGTTCTCGCCTGAAGCCACAAGTTTTGTCAGCGCAGCAGTAATCACTCGGTCTGTCTTTCTGTCCAGACTTCCATCAACACTGTGTGTGGCTTCTTTGTTGTTTTACAATGCTCTTCTTCTGTAATAAGTCCACAGTAGCCCAGGGTCAGTCTCTGGGCTTCGGTAAGAGGGAAGGTTGAAGGGGGGGGGGGGCTGGGGGTTCATGGGGATCACAAGAACACCGGAGTCCAGGATGGTTGGGATTCAGAGGACCTTGTTTGTGTGTGTGTGTGTGTGTGTATGGAGGGGGGTGGGGGCGGGGGGTGGGTGGGATTAGTTTCTTCTTGGCAGTAAAAGTTACCACCCTCACCAAACATAAAATATAAAGCACTTATTGAGACATCCACAGCGGTCGCAACAGTGACGGTTCAACTACATTCTCCATGCCTAATGTCTTCATGTCCACTTCCATTTGGAATTAAGTGTGCAATTACTGTCCGGCTGCACAGGACTGAATGCAAATAGACTTTTCTCTTTCAAAGGAGATGGAAGAAGAAGAAGAAGAAGAAGAAGAAAAAAATACGTCCAATAAAAAAACACCACATATCCGTTTCACTTGGTGGCTCTCATAAACGTCCCGTGGAGAGCACTTGTAGTATACTGGTCTCGAAGGTCACCGTGCAGGGCCCAGCGAAGAGCAACTGTAAATGTTAAGCTCCCGTCGTCTTTCACGGAGAGCAGCCAAGTCCGTCCAGAACAACTTGAACACTTCTGTGAGTCCGTAAGACGGAAAAAAGAACAAGAAGAAAACGTCTTAATTGAAAACCAACTATCACATCAAATTAAAGTGGAAGGGATCTAAGACTTTCGCTCTGGGTAAATACAACATTGGGGCGGGAGGGGTGTGGGGGGGTAACAAATTGAGCAGAGAAAGTCTTGAGAGATTGTCCTTCATTTGGAAAAAAAAAATCCCTCTGCGTTGTTCACTCCAGTTCACTTCATTTTCCATTTAATTTCCTCTCTCTTTGTCTCTCCCTCTTGTCTCCTCTCTGTCCCGCACAGAAAGCTCCGGCTATGGGGACATGATTGTCGTCGTGCGTGGAGATTAATTAGTCTTTTTATACCGCTCTCACACCCTTGGCTCACAAGTAGAAAAAAAAAGAAAAAAAGAAAAGGGAATACAAGCTCCCAGTTTTTAAGTGCAGTAAGCTGAAAATGTCTCAAAGGAACCGAAAGGACAAAGAATCAGTTCAATATTTCCAGTTAGTTGCCCTCCTTTGTCATTTGTCAACCAGTTTCAGCACAGGCGCTAAAAGCCTCACTTGGTCCACTCAAGGAAAAAAGAAATGTGCCCTTCTCAAAATATATAACACCATTTGTGTGATTTCCGTGCGTGAGGCGCACTCCTCCGCGGTCATCCTTTTTAAATACACAATTTACACAAGTGGCAATTGCACAGTGGAAGCAAATAAAGTCACAATCATGACTGCATGTTGCTCAAACACAATAATTACAGGAGTGCATGTTGGCGAGCACGGTGTGTCTGTGTGTGTGTGTGTGTGTGTGTGTGTGTGTGTGTGTGTGTGTGTGTGTGTGTGTGTGTGTGTGTGTGTGTGTGTTTATTTAACATGCTGTGTGCTATAAATGTCTACAGTGAGCCAAACAGGCATTGGCAGAGTGAGAGACAGAGAGAGAGAGAGAGAGAAAGAGAGAGAGAAAGCATGGGGCACTGACAGCACGTCACTGATAGATAGATAGGGAGAGAGAGAGAGAGAGAGAGAGAGAGAGAGAGAGAGAGAGAGAGAGAGAGAGAGAGAGCGAGAGAGAGCAGGCATCCTCAAAAGGAGGGAGGTAGGTTGGTTGTTTTGTTTTTCTTCCAACTCAGGGATTGGAGACGGAGGACGCCGACTACACTGACGACTCCTCGGGGTTTGCGTCGGGCAGCACGCTCCTCTGCTGCAGGGTGCGCCTCAGCTCCTCCTTGAAGGGGCTGGAGTAGTCGTTTCCGCCCATGCCGAGGCCCCCCAGCCCGCCGCCCCCAGCGCCAGCCCCGCTAGCCCTCTCCTCCCCTGCTGTGCTCAGGTTGAGGCGGATGTAGCCGTTGCTACCGGAGCCTCGGATGTTGGTGAGGCTGAGACGGCTGGGGGAGTGGATGGGCTGGCCGGGAATGGCGCTGGGCGACGCCGTGCTGCTCACGCTGTTGGGCGCCAGGGCGTGGCCGGGAACGATCTTCAGCGAGCCGTCCGAGTAGTAGTAGTTGGCGCCCGTCTCCCAGAAGCGGTCTTCGTCGCTGGGCATCTTGCTGGGGACGAACGTGGGCGGCTCCTTGGGGAGCGTGATGGGGTAGACCAGGGTGCTCTCCAGGGGCTTCATGTCGGCTCCCTTTCCGAGCGCCAGCTTCAGCCTCCTGCGCAGGTAGAGCGCCGCCACGAGGAGCAGCAGGCACGCCGCTCCGAGCGTGATGACCAGCACCCAGAAGAGCCCCATGCTGCTGTCTGGAGCCCGGGCCTCCATGAAGACCGGAGCGCTCGCCACCACGGCCACCTGGTAACGCTCGGTTTGAAACTTCACCCCTTGCTCCTCGGAGTAGCAGACGTAGCGGCCCGCCTGCATCTGGCCGGCTTCGGGGATGACGAGGGCTTTGAGGGTGCGGTCGAAGCGCGGCCCCCCCGCCTCTGGATCCCCCAGCTGGAGCTCGCGGTCGTTGAGGAACCAGCAAGGCTGCGCCAAGTTCGAGACCAGCTGGCAAGGCAGCACCATGTCGGACCCCACCACCACCGTTATATTCCTCAAGCGGGAGTGCTCTGCAGAGGAAGAGGAGGAGGCAGGGGGTTAAATGTCATCCATAATAAATCCGATTCACATTCCGCGCTAGCTGGCTCTCTTCTGCTTTAATTCAATTTATTCAGCTCAATCCAAATGTATTCACCAAGTCCAGCAAGACCCTTGTCACTGACTTTGTCCTGCACTGTCACTCACTCCCCACAAGGGGACACTAGTGAGGCGCGCCCCCCATACTCACCGGGGCTGGGGATGGAGACCGGTTTGTCAAACTTGGCTTTGCCCCGGCTGAACCTCTCCAGCATGAGGTCTTGCGAGAGGGAGGATGTGGACCTGGAGGGTTAGAGAGCAACGTGAACACCGAGAGGAGAGAGATTTACACGTGTGCATGCAACATCTAAATCTCGCAGACAAAACATAAAAGTAAGTTGAGACAATCTAAAACATGAAAACCAATGCAGTTCCAAAGATTATTTTCACAGTGCAGCCACAAAAAATAAAAGTCTGTCAGAGCAGGAAAGGTCAAGCAGACGTATTTGAAAGACGCTTCAAAAGGACACATGGACTTTGTGAAAATGATGGAAATATTGAACACAAGGGTGAGGAGTGGACAAAAAGCAACACCCAGATCCGAGCTGAGATATTGTTTGTAACAACATGCATAATGCAACAACTATAGGAGATGATTTATGGACATTTCACTTTATGTTGCCACAATGAAAGTTTAATTAAAATTGGCTTCGTGTTGAGAATGTCGTGATTTCAGTAGCAATTGTTTGGCTTTGCAAAAATAGAAATTTTTATCACGTAGACTGTGCACCACAACAAACAAGTTTAAATTAAAAGGTCATTATGGCACTACTTTACTGGTCCAGCTCACTCAAAATGAAATAGGGCTGCATGTGGCTTCTAATGAACCCTTAATTCTGTCTCCCATAGAAACGCACATTTAGATTCACTGATTCTGCTTTCAGACAGCAGGAGGACTGGTAGCATGTGATCTACATTAAGAGCAAATGGTTCATGAAAATGTCAAACAAACGTGAACCAGGCCTCCTCCACTTTAAAGCAATTTAACCAGAATGACTACATACAGAGAACTCTAATATCACTCATACATGTTTGATCATGCAAGTGACCATATTTGGGAACTTCTGCATTTCTCTTTGTTTCTGTCAAACAAACAACTATATAATGATGACACTCATCCATAATGTGATTAAATTGCCGTGCTGAGGTAGTGGCTGCCGTCGGTGTGTTTTCCTTCCAGTCACTTCACTCGATGATGCATCAAACTTGAAAACATCATAAATAAACTATGAAAAACTGTGCCTGAGCACTGCATTGTGCACATCAAACTCGGTGCAGGTTTTCACACCCGATGCTTTTAGGAAGTAGTATTTAGGGGACGTCTAGAAATGTGTTTGATTTAAATGCTTTCAACATATTATATCACGCGTGAATGGCACGCTGACTTCACATCTGTGAATTATCTTCTGGCAGCACTCGGACGCTTGCATAAAAGCAGCGTCCTTCATAATATCGATATTGAGCCTGGTGTGTGCTGAAGGAGTCCACCGGGGCACACGTCTCACCCTCGGTGGAGGTCGATGCGGACGCAGGCCCGACCCTCGCTGTCCCAGGCGCAGTAGGGGTCCCGCGCCAGCAGGCAGTCCGGCTGAGACTGATAGCGGCTGCAGTTGGCCAAGGGCAGCTGGAGAACCTCGGAACGGGAGCCGATGTACAAATACTTCTACAAGAGGAGCAGAGGGAGAAGGAGCGAGAAGGATGAGGACCGAGAGCAGATCCGGCCGTCCATGCAGAGACAGAAACCAGGGAGACGAAAGATAAACACAGGGAGGCCGAGAGAGAGAGAGAGAGAGTGACTTGTTTCGGGGTTAGAGGAGATAATGGGATAATCACTCTCAATTACAATAACATCGGCCCCCCTGACCCCCTTCAAATCCAATCGGGTTTGCGCTCTTTTCGCGAAAGCTGTTATGAAATGTCTGGGTGCAGCTAAGCCAGCATTAATGAGATAAGCAGTGGGCTTTGGAGCCGGGAACACCCCGTCAAAACTGCATCGATCGGCGGACACGCCACTTCAGAGCCACAGGGACACGACCGGCGTCGACTCGCAGGCTGGGCTGACAGGGCCGAGACGGCGGGAAAACAAAAAGGGGGCACGGGTTCAATTCCCTTTTGTGGTGAAGGATTGTAATTACTGTTATTGTGGAGGGAGTTTTAGATTCATGAGGTGACAGAAAAAAAAAAAAAAGAAAAGGCAGGGTTGATGAAAACATGTGGTCGGAGGCACCAAGCCGAGCGAGGCCCCGAGCTGCTGACCGCCTGTCTTCTGTCAATACGTCTGCGAATGTTAGTGTCTGACCAAAAAGGGCTTTAACAGATCCACAGAAGACAACAAACTGTTGCCACTGAATACCAACGAGCGAGCGACACGACAGAAAAGGCAGCCGAAAGTACCTGGAAATGACGCTGTGAAGGAACACAATGAGATGAAGCACAGCAGGCGGACAGGAGTGTTTCACAACATCAAAGAAAGTTTTTCCCACGAGGGACCATTAAGATTTCTCATCTCGAGAAAAGATTGCAAAACAACTCATCTGGAGTCCACGGTGATAATATGCATGGCGGGGCCATCATGGGCAAAAAGCAGGACGCTCAAACTCAAATAATTAGGTGAGAAGAGAAGAGCCTGCTTTCGTCTTATTAAAATCACTTCTGCTTCGGTTGGCTGGATCGAATCTCGTCTGTCCGCATGTGCTTAACAAAGGTGCAGCCAGCGATGACTCGGCTGAAATCACAGACATTTAATGCAGCCCTTTTTGCGCTAAATCAAACCCTACTTAGAGCAAAATTGGAGTGAAGTGCTCTAAATGGACACTGGAGTGATTCGACACACTGGAGAGCGCCAAGAAAAGTGCTTCGCTGGTGGACGGATGATTTTTGTCTCTCAACGAGGCTGGCGAATGAGTGAAGACGATCGCTTTTAATGCTGCACTCCTTTAAAATTGATGGACTTTTGAGAAACACGTCGAAGTGAAAATTGCGCTCTGCGTAGCAGGTCAGTGGGGATCTGGTATCGACTGAGGACTCGTTTTAGCGTTTCTGTTTGGGCCACTAGTGGGTGCTGTTGTTTGATTTAACTACAAAACCACGCATGCACGCATAGAACAATATGCTATAAACGTTAACAATGGGAATACGCGGGCATTCATGTGGGCAGAAGTCGGATCGGTACCATAAAACTACCAAGTCCCAGGAGAACATGGACTGGGAGTCGTGACACTCTGGAGGAAACATTGTTGTTAATGTCCGTCTACTCACACATGTGCAGAAGTACTATTTACTACAGCCGTGGTGTGTGTGTATCGACATGGGGATGGAGTTCAAGTAGCGTTTCCAGTGACGCCGTCCACCACTGTTGTCGAAACAAGACACGCAAAATGCAACGAAAGTGTTGTGTTTTCAATTGAAAACGTTGTTTTGTAGACGGGGCCTGAGGTGTGAACCATTGTTTCACTCTGAGTGAACTCCGTTACGCTCTGGCAACATGCAAAACTTTGCACAACCTCAGCTGGGAGAGGGATGATCAACAGTGACGCTCCAGAGCTCAGTGTCTCTTCTGTTTGGTTCCACCATTGAGGTGGCAGTGTTCTGTAGTGCATGACGAACACCACAGGGCGCATCCAGTTCACCATAGAACACATGCACGCATTCAAACCTACAACCAATTTACAGTTGCTGATTAATTGAAGATGCATTTAATTGAATTGTCAGAAGAGAAGTTCGTTCAGGAAGAACATGCAAACGGCTGCCATCCAGTCAATTTTGATGCACGTGAGAGAAACTCAGCCCAAAAACTATCGTCTTGGGGGGAAAAAAACCCAATTATTTATTATGTTGAGTTTTGAAAATTCCTCCCAGCCGATGAAGGCTGTGCTCAGATTTCTCACCTTGGCGTGGGAGATGGTCAGACTGTCCACTGGCTGCGGTGTGTCAAACAGCTGGATTTCCTCGATGACGTGGGCCTCGGAGCCCAGGACCACCACCCTCTGCAGCCAGCCCTCCGCTGCGGCACACAGACAGGAGAAAGGAGGAGGATTCAGTGACTTCATTTCTGTCCCATTCCCTCCAATTGTCAGACTCGATTCAGCACAGTCCTCAGTCCCCCGGGGGATTCATTAATATTTCATGGTATCCCAACATATATTTTCAAACTGATGGCTTCAGCACAAAGTTGAATCCCGTTACAAAAAACCCCAATAAATACACACCTTTGACAGCCGAGCGGCTCATTTAAATACATTAAAGAGGTTTCCAATCGCCACCGGTGACAGCGCATAAAATTTGTTTGTCTTATAATGATATGCTGTGCATTCGTGGCTGCATGCACACAGTAATGACGAGTGCGCAAACACCTGCGACTGCACGGTGCTTCACTTAAATATGAATAATGAGCCGGTATCCTCACAAAGGCACACCTGCGACGGCGCAGGGCTTCCTTTACAAACCCAAAAAGCAAGGACATTTGTGTGTAGTAGATTATTTCAGGTATTTCTTCTGCTAATTTACCATTTTTAATGTCTTTCACCTCCAGTGTGTTTCTTATATCTGAGGATATATTTAAGCCTGTACCTTAAATGTATTTCTAAGGCGGCACATCCACAATAAAGATTATTCTGGTTCTCGCTCATCCTTCTGCTGGTTCTCTATGTTAAATGAAAATAACAGGCTATCTAACATTATAACACTTATTATTGGAAGCAGTATTACTTTGTCCTTACGTTTTAACGCTATGTCTATATAACCCTTTAAGCATTGGTGCAGCGACTAATTATTTTCCCCCTTAACTTTAAACACTTTCTCAACTCACAGACTTTATCACCTGACATAAACATGGCGTTTCCCCTCAGTTGCTCTGAGTTCATGTTACGCTTTGCTAAGCTTATCAGCTTGTCCAAAATTAACCTAAAGCAAAAGCACTTTCAAGGTTTAATGTTTTTTTTTTCTTCCTTGCCTTGTCACAGCAGAAAAAGCACAGGTGAAACAGAACTAAGAAATTGAATCGTATTTGGCGGCTCCGCTGAGTCATGCGTGTGGAGAGCAAGGCCACGGAGGCTGGAGGCGGCGGAAGTGAATGCAGCTTTATTTAATTTCCTAATTAGCGCCACGCAAAACTCGGGCCGTGGAAAAAAGGATCTGTCGAAGATGAGTAGAAAGTGCCCGACGCAGATATTTAAGCTTGAGGTCACAGAATAAAATAACAAATGCAGAGAGTTAGAGTGTCATTAGGTTGTCTGAAACTGTCATCAACGTCAATTTGAGAAACTTTTGACGACTGCTGGAATAAGACTGTTTGGTATGGCGCGTGGGAGATACTGAAGAAGCACAAATTGTGGAACTAAAACATCCTGAGTCACCGAGTCTGGATAAATGTAAAGGGGAATTTGGAAGAGTGGAAAGTAAAAAGGTGTCTTTCCACAAAGTTTTGTTTTATTTTAGATTGAATAGCCTCTGCCAACTGTGATCAGATTAATGTTTAATTTCACCTCCATTTAATAGCACAGCAACAACATAAAACTGAGAGAAACTGAGAGATTCCACGTAAAGGTGAGACACTTTTGATGTGACTTTGCAAAATTTGGGTCAAAGTCATAGAACAAGGGTGTCAAACACATTTTAGTTCAGGGGCCACGAACAACACAATTTCATCTCCAGTTCGCTGGACCAGTAAAATAGTATCACGATAACCTTGAAATTTAAACGTTAAAGTTTTTCTTTGTTGAGTGTATGTGATAAAAATGTCTATTTTTTCCCACTAAAACCAAACAATTACTATAAAAATTTACTCCAGTCTCCAAAAAACGTCCGTTTATGCATCATTGACGCCTGAGCTTGACACGGCAGCATCTATCGTATATGTGTGCTTGTACATCTTAGCAATGTATTTTTATACACATCGTGGCATGATCTTGCGTTTCCATATACGATATCCTCCTGAAAACAGCGGTACAGTTTGAGATGTTCTCTTGAAGAATTGCAAGTTGTTGTAACATTACATTTACTTTAATACAAAAAAACATACTTTGATGGGAGTAAAAGTAATCGTTAAAGTACTCAAATTAGGGAAAAGTTAAAATAAAGTATAGTTTTGACTACAAACGTTTTAGAGTTTTCACAATGTTTTTAATCAGAATTTTTGGTGTGGTGGTTCTATTGCACACATCAAAGCTCTTAATATGGTAATACTTATCATCATAAGTGAACTTGGACTCTAATTTTGATTTAGAAAATAAATCCTTTTTAAATTCAAGACAAGCAAATAACCTGGATTGACAGTATCTACACCTTCGTGGATTTGAATTAAAACCTATGAGACAGAAATAGATATTCAATCGTTCATGTAGCTTGACCTCCGACAACTGACTCCATCCCAATACAGGTTAAAACAAATGG
Source organism: Blennius ocellaris (assembly GCF_963422515.1). Lineage (NCBI taxonomy): Eukaryota > Metazoa > Chordata > Actinopteri > Blenniiformes > Blenniidae > Blennius > Blennius ocellaris. The sequence goes on along the minus strand of NC_137656.1, from coordinate 25,785,093 downwards.
GCCAGTTTCAAGAATCAAGGACTGCACAAGTACTTCAATACACCTACTTAAGTACAGAAACAAACCACAACTACCCCAAAGCACTTTTTGACATTGCTTCCTCGAGGTTACAGAATCCCTCCGAGAGACATTCCTCTGCTGGTGTGTGGGGAGACGAAGCTGGAGGATCATGTGCTCCTCTCATGTAGGGCATTGTGAACAAGTTCAGATCCCCCGTGATGGAAGGCGTTTGGGGCGCAGCTGGTGGGGTGACCTTGATGATGTGCGTGTGTCTAACGGCTGGAGAGGAGCTACCTGCTGACATCAAGCTTTCTCCCGTGGTCCTCTCCATTAACAAACTGTCACGGATAATATGAAAAGCTCACCTAGCAGCCAAGGGGAGATTTGGAGGAGGGAGCAAACGCCCGCACGCACGCCCGCACGCACGCACGCACGCACGCACGCACGCACGCACACACACACACACACACACAGAGGCCGAGAAAGGAGCGGGCATATCATCACACAGTGTCAGGGACCTGTGTCGGCTAATCCCTCGATCCTAAAGCCCATTGGTTCATTCTGTGGAAACAAAGTGTCCTGACAGGCGGTGGCTGGCTCTCTGTGTTCACATCAGCAGTCGCTCACTGCAGCTAATAGCTAATCAAGCCCGCAGCCCAATTGGCACCGCGAGACGGCGTTCGCCAAAGGCCCCCGTTGAGTTTGTGCTGCGGAGCAGGACAAGCGGGGATGACTGCGCTTGGCTCCGAGAGCGTGCAAATCTCAGCGTGTCACCCGTGCATACGTGTGTGTGTGTGTGTGTGTGTGTGTGTGTGTGTGTGTGTGTGTGTGTGTGTGTGCGTGTGTGTGTGTGTCGGCCTCTCCCTTTCGCCAGCAGAGAAAGCATCGAGTCTGCCGTTGTCGCGCTGTCACTGCTGCCCAAGTCACTCCCGCAGTGATGGGAATGGTAAGTACCCGAGTCCCTCTTCATTCATGAGATGGACGGTATTCAAATTCCCCTTCCCGGGAATCCAGTCTCAGATCGCTCTTTTTCAGGATTAAGACTGTGGGAGGGGGGGAACCGGTTCCTGCTACGAGCCAAAAGCAGGACACCTGCACACGATGCCCGACGGCCGTCGACTGGAGACGCTAATTAAGTCTTGCATACGCAGACATTTCCTTTGATGCATGAAGATTGATCTCAGCATGCAAATCAAGCTGTTAATTGAAGCCCAGCTGAAGTGTGGCCAGATGGCATGTTGTGTTTGTGTCACCGTGCCTAATGCCAGTACCTGTTCCTGTCTGCTGCCGCGGCCTGTAAGCGCCTGTCTCTTCAGCAAATACTGTGAGTGACCACTTTGAAAAGAGCAACCACAGAAAAACCACTGCACCCTCACTAACAGGAACATAATATATTACATAAGTCTCTGCTGTGATGCCTTCATTTAAGAAAGCGTCCTCATCTGAATTCATGAGAAAAATCTTAGCAATGTATTTTGCCCCCCCCCACTCGACTTATTTATGTTCAAACTTAATAAATAAATAAATATATATAACTCTGGGATATTAGATTCAGCCTGTTTAGTTCCTTTTGACCTGATTCGATTTGATGGCAGGTGAAAATAGAGTAAACACTTAAAATGTAAATATATATAAACTACTTGTTATGTGTCTTATAGGAGCTGCAGTGTCAGGAGAAACACTTGAAAAGAAAAGCAACAATCATCTGTGTCTGTGTTAATTCTTGAAAGAACTGAAGGTGGAATTAGTAGAAACTGTAAACAATATAAGAAATTAACAACTTCTAATACTAACACTGGTGCAAAAGTGTAAACATTTCACTTTAGTGACCACAAAATAATTAATTCACCTTAATATTAGCAATAACTATTGCACTGTATTCCAATATGCTTTGCCTAATATGCATTTCATTTTTTTCAAATTTGTCCATAGCAATCTGCGTTTGATCATTTCAACAGTTCTGTACTGTTAAATGTGTCGGTTTTTAAATATGAAGATGTGCTGCAGAGCTGTTGACCAGGTCATCCTTGTAAAAGAGATCTCCATCTCCATGGTTAAATGAAAGTTAAATACTAAATTCATTAAAACCACTTTAAATTCCAACTGATTAGTTGATAAAAACAGCACTTTATCAACTCTATAAGTGATTAAACTCTCCTGTAAACAATAAGGGGTAAAAGCTGCGTGATTATATTTTGCAGAGGAATCGATGAGAGCCTAAGAAAATGAAATCTCATGAGAGACTGAAAGTGAAATGGATTAAGTGTAAAATGTCTTAATTAATTCACAGACGTGCAGCAATCCAAGCAGTTGGGAGCAGGGCCGTCAAACTGAAGGCCCGGGGGACAAAATCAGCCGGCAAGAGGCTCCAGTCCGGCCGAGTCGCCAACAACAAAACTCATTTCTTAAGAGTAGCAGACGCAGCCTGACACTGAGACCCGAGTTGAGATATCGATGATGCTGCCATGAAAGACAGCAAGCTAGCCTCAAAGCCACGCTGTCAAAATGAGTTTGTAAAATCACCCATAATGCAACAGCTGTAGGATATTGGGACATTTCACTGTATTTTATACAATAAGTTTAATTAAAAATGGCCCTATCTTGTGATTTTTAGTAATTTTCCATAGTGATTGCTTGGTTTTGTGAAAATATAGACATTTTCATCAGGTGTACTCTGCATCATAACAGAGAAAATCGAAAGTTTAAACGTAGAGGTTAATCGTAAATACTATGTGTTTCTTTTTTTACAGCATGTCATTGCAACCATAGAGTTTTCACCCACTGAGCTGCTACATCTTAATGCACTTGTAATGTGTATGAAATGACACAACAGTTTGTTTTTTAAAACAATAATAAACTACAGAAGCTAAACTTCCATAAAAGACACAAAAATAGTGTCAGAAAAGAAGCTTTTGTTGAGTTTGACTTTGTCTTTCCTGACGTTATTTTATTCTTTGGATCAAAGCAGCAATGTTTCTGCCAACAGCAGTAATCCGTACCTGTGCCGATGAAGAACATGTTGTACGCCCGCTGGTCCAGGGCGTTGACCCGGTCCACCGCCAGCCTTGTGAAGTTGACACCTTTGGCGAGCAGCAGGGGGCGAGCCAGAGCTTTGTCCTCCATCAGCGGGTGCTTCTTGGCGAAGTTGAGCGTGGCGTCAGGCAGCTGCAGCGAGCTGTTGTAGCCGTTCTCCCTGTCGGATTTAGTTATACACTACAGCGGGGAGAAGAGGACGGGGAGACGGGGAGGGAAATGAAGCAAGGAGAGGACGAGGAGGAGCGGGAGAGAGCCAGGAAGGAGGAAAGAGAAGAGAGGGTGGAAACTTCTTAGCTGCAGCTGGCACACGCTGGCATGGTTGGCTGGCTCCAACACGACTTCCCTCGCTTCTTTCCTCTCCCTTTATTTTTTTCTTTTTTTTTTGGTTTCAGTCTTTCTCCCACCTCCGCCTGCCGTCACACTCCTTCCACTGCTGCCTTTTCTCTCGTCCTGAATCCTCTCTTCCTCGGCTTCTCGTCTCGTGCCAGATTTCACTGTTTGCACCAGCGCGCTACTCCACACCACCGCTTTCTGCTTGTTCTGCTCTCATCCGATCCAATCGTCTCTCCACCCCACCGTGTCCCTCTCATCCCAGCGTCTGCATGCATTAATGCCTCTCAAAGTGAGGGGTGGGCCCACCAGAGAGCATCAAGGAGGGAGAAATCTGGCTGTCTGGGGAACATTTTCCCTTGCATTTCTGATGAAAACCATTAAAATGAGTCTCCTCTTCATCATTATGCTTCTTATTGCCTGTATCTCAGTACCTGTTAAAATAATTGTTTTATATATGCTCCAACACGTTGAGAGCCCCTCCGTTAATCGATGAAAAGAGCTGCTCGATGATGCAGTATATCACCATAAATCACTCAGGGAACTGAGAGTTGTCTTACCGATCCAGGCCGCGGGCTCGGGACGGTGCCGGTGTAGCGTCCCCACCTCTGGGACGCCTCTCTGTACTCCTTATAGGAGCCCTCAAACACCTTCTTCACATCCCCGACCTGGTACTGGCAGACAGCCGACACGTCCACGTCGCCCCTGAAACATGGCAGCAGCGCGGGAGGTTCAGCGGCGTGTGGCGGTATTAGCCGGGGAGATGAATTACCTGTCACTCAAAGCGTGCGAGATACACTAAACAGGATGGAGTGTGCAAAAAAAAAACTAAATACCAATATCCCTCACATGTCAGGTCTGTGCAGCCTGTGAACACTGTGAAGGTGAGCCTTTAAACCAGGGCCCGCGGGCCAGAGCCGGCCCAATCCAGCACACAATGTAATAAGTCATGAGGTAAAATGCAATATGCTGACTTCACCACCAGGGGCGCTCTTTAGTCTGTGTTACATGGCGATTCAGTTCAGGTGATCGGGTAATCCCGATCACCTGAACTGAATCGCCATGTAACACAGACTAAAGAGCGCCCCTGGTGGTAGTAATCTACATACGTGAAGAAATGTATTTTATTCATGATGATGTCTGGAATTTGACAGGTTATTCTGATCACAATATGAACTACATGACTTTATTTCTGAGTTCCAGCTACATGTGGCCAAATGTTTCATACCTTTGAAGAAGTAAATAGTCTAATCCACCGTGGTCTGTACATTTTTAAGCAATTGGAGACCTGAGACTTAATATTGGTGAAATCGGTGTTATATTATTCAGGTCTCATGTTTTCCATGTGTCATAAAATTATAGCTCATTAATGTGAACTTCTTAAAGATATAAGTATTATTTGGCTGCATAAAAAAACAGAATCTGGCCCCTTATAGATTAAAATGCTATTGTTTAGCAGTCCGGCCAACTTGAGATCTAATTGTGGCTCCTGAAGTAAAGTAAACAAACCCTGTAAACATATTGCAGTATATAACTAATAGCTGGTTGACTGGGGGAGCGACAACCTTCATTTGAGCTGACCCACCTTCGTACTTCCTGCAGACGTACACGTTGACGTCCACCTCGTTGAGTTGCTACAACTCAGGAAATGCATTTCATTTTCAGGTCGGAGGTGAAGGGAATCTTATATTTGATTATTTCACCACAATTTCAGCCCCCAAGCGGGACTGAAATTGGCTATTGACGTATGATCTGAACACACGGAATCAGCCCCGTGCTGTCTCACAGCTATGTTTGATTGCCGCGCTTGTTCCCATAAATAAAGGCTTGATATCGTTCGAGAACGAGTCAAACTTCCACTTTGCTGTAAACCCTGTTATTTGTCTAAACATTCATTGAGGTTACTCTAAATTTAGCCCCAAATAAATTGTGCGCTGCCCTCGTGCTTTTCGAGGACTGTAAACAGGAAGGAAAAGAGGGGCCGTGTTTTACAAATTCCGCAACATGTGATCGGAGAGTTTTTTTCCTCATTCTGGAACATTACAGTTAATGTGCAACAGGGCAGCAGGTTTCATGAGGTGAACTTCATCACAAGAGGATATGCACTGATGTCTTAGTAAGTTTAAAAGCAAGCCCAGTCAGTCACATCCAGTGGCTCGCACTCCGAGTCAGCATTTACATAATGTCCAATTATCTTAATGTTATCTCCACCAAAGCCAGGGGGGGTTTAAGGAATCCCCAGCGAGCCACACAGAGAAAAGGGATTAGACTCGTTCTTTTTTTCCTCCCAGTGGCAGTAGGAACGCTGAATGAAGAAACAAAGCCGGGAGTTCAAAGCTGCTCCGGTTTGTGATACGATATCTCATTGAGGAACACAAAAGACTTGCATCAAAGGGCAGCGCCTGGAGACAGAGCGCGTCTCCAGCAACCCCTCTGCCCTCGCCGCTCTTTCTGCTACGATAAGTAACTCATTACAGTTACACAGGGGTCCGACGAATACCGGTACGTCGTCTGCGAATGACGCCACGGCGACTTATCGGAACTTACTGGCTTTTGTCACAACCCGGCTAATTATTGGTTTGTAGTTTAATCATCACGCTCATAATTGGTTTTCTGTGTAGTTTCTCCAGATGAAAACACATCAGAAACCTTTGATATGATCTGAAGTCGTCCAACAACGGGCCAAAACAACCGTTTGTTTTTCTGAGTCTCTTTCCTGCAGAGTTGGCAAAACCTTTTGTATGAGTTTCACTCAAGTGCAGATACTCGTGGAAAAACAGACTTCAAAAGAAAAGTAGCGATTCCACTTCTTCATTTAGGTAAAAGTAAGAAATACAGGTTCTGAAATGAAAAAGTAAATGTATATTTTTAACGTTATTGATATAAAACATTTTCAACCTGTTTTTCCGCCGTGGGCTGGTTATAGGCATCAGTCATCAATAGTGTTTTTCAATGTCAATAGTTAATGAGTAAATTGTTGACCTATATTTTTTGGGTAAATTGAATTCATCTGCCCGACTCTGTGGAGCAAAGAGTCGCAATGACATTTAATCCAGGAGATATTTAATCTTTGATAAAAGCAATCAAATATAATCAAGTACACTTGAGTTCCATCTGCTGAAAATAACTCGTATTACTGACAGCGAGATAAAGGGAGGGATTTTGACAGTAAAACCTCCGTCACTTGAAGCTGATAATTGCAGCGGCCGTGTCAGAGCGACCGGCTGACCCGCGTTTTAATGAAAAGATTCATTATCTGACATGTTGGCAGAGCGACTGTGTGTGCAGGAAGTGATGAAAACACTCCTTGTGACTCACCACTGGGCGTGGAAGATGCCGTAGAAGGTGGTGCCCCTCCAGTCCTGCCCCGGCAGCGTGAAGACGGCCCGCAGGTTGTTGAAGGAGACGTGGCGCTCCGGCAGGGAGCACTCCAGCCGCGCCTTCAGGAAGGTAGTCCACTTCTTCTGCAGGGTCCTGGTGCCACCGAGGTCACCCTGAAGCACGGCCAAGAGCAGGGCGTCGTCAGCATAGGGGTTAAAAATCAGAGGGCCAAGTATGGAGCCACGAGGGACGCCACTAGTGAGGAAATGGACTGCTTTATTCAGCAAACTTAGATGTACGATACACAGTAGGGTGTATTCATGTGGCTGGAAACTGAGATTAACAGGAGAAAGTTGAATTATTGGTATAAGTGTTAAACATTAGGGGACCAAGTATGGAGCCATGAGCGTTTGTTGTTTTCAAACAAAACAAGCGACAACTGATCCGATAGTAGACTCCAGAACTATGGTCTGTTCATATGGCTGGCAACGTTACGATTCAGACTCGTCAGGTCAGATGGAAGGTCACACAACAGAAACTCAGAAACTGGAGTGGAGATCTCATGGCAGGTTTTCGGTCTCAAATGAACTAGTACGATGTTAAGATGTTCATATCCAACATGATCAGAAGCTCAAATAATAATCATGTTTTAGCAACGTCTTTGAGGAGAAAGCTCAAGCTGCTTGTTGGAAAATGAAGCTGGTGTCAAATGACATGCACTCATTGCTCTATGTTGGCAGCTCAAGACTTTAAACGTGAGGCTGAAGACTTTTGTGTTGAATTAAGCTTATAGTTCATGTTGGTTCGAGCCAAATGGACCATTTTCTAGTGAAGCTGCTCAAGGTTTACACTGTTGGGAGACCAAGAGCTTCTTTGGTAAATGGAGTTCACTTATATTTCCTTTGTCACTCACCGTGTTTCACAATTACATGTGACGAGAATGACCTGTCTGTCCTCTCTCTACATCCCGGCCGGATCTCTGACATTTAAACAGGAAGTTTGTGGTCTGAGCCTGATGCGCCGATCCGTCTGCAGCCAGTGGATTCATGTCTGTTTGCTTGTTGCTCTCTGTCTCTGGCCTCTCCTTTTCTGTCCTTTTACCCCTGAACTCCAACCTGAACAGCAGAAAGTCTCCCCCTCTGAGCCTGGCTCTGCAGCCTTCCTCCTGTTTAAATGGAGGTTTTTTTGTTTTTGTTTCCACTGTCACTTAAGCTGGCTCAAGTGGAATCGCTTGGGTTTTCCTCTGAAAAAGAACCTTTAAATTATTGTGTTATATTTGTCATTGTAGAAATAAAATCAAATTGACTTGAATTGAAGAGAGGGATCCTGGAAAACAAGCAAATCAAAGGAAAGTGGAGATTTAGGCTTTAGATTCTCATGTTTAGTTTAATTAAAAGTTGCAGTTTTTGCATTAGGGGAGTCAGTTTGTGGAAAACAAAACAAAACAGGAGGGGCGAGTTTAGTGTGAAATGCAGGTGTCTCTCTCTAAAAGAAATGAGTCACTTACATTGTCAATGCGGCAGTGAACCATCACACAGCACTTGAGAAATAGAGGTCTGAGGTGCAGGACTGAGAAAGTCTCTCCTGCCTGCTGCGATCGGACTGTACAGGATAATGCTCATATTTAAAAAGCACCTCACACAAATACAGGCTGCTGTTTGAGTCAGATGTTATTCAATATTTGTTAATGTATTTATAAAATGGTTCTGTTAGCACATTTGAGCTCTTTTTAGGCATTCTTCATGTTTTCGAAGGAAATTGGTGTCTATTTCTGTTGTTGACATGGCAGAGCTCAGAATGTCTGTCTTGCTGCAGCAGACTGTGAATGATGACACTCCAGAATATTTTTTCTCTTTTGTTTGACATATTTTCAAAGTATTTGATTCGTTTTGTGCAGGTATAAAACAAACAAACAAAACAACACAAAACAAAACACAATTATTCCACATGCATTGTTTTGCATGAACCCTTGTTGGAGAAGTGACTGGAATATAATAAATGTTCACCCCAGGTTTTGATTGCATCCTTCTTTTTCAATGCCAAACAAGAGAATGAGCACTAAATGAACTGACGAGGGTGGAAAGCTTCACCTTGTTTCTTCTCTCTGTCATATCACACTGCTGCAAACGTCACGTTACTTTACGAAGAGTACATTTTGGTGCAGAAAGTAACATGATGAGTCATCTTCAAAGGAGCAAAGTCTCCATTTTTCTGGTCGTTGTTCTTATTTACTCTTAGACGTCAGAGCGTATAACGTGACATTGTCCAGACAAACAGGTAACTCACTTCAATGGACTGAAAATCTAATTCCAGTGATGGATAGCGGCTCAGTTTACTGCGTCCTGTCTGTCTTTATGTTCCCTGATGGCACAGAGAGCTCTTTAGGGTATAACCCATATTGACTGGTATTTATAGGTTATTGCTGTGGGCTGCAAAGTTAGCACAAACAATGAATGAGGGCAAACAGGTAGTTGCCAATAAGACGACAATGAGGCGTCCTGCGCAGCATTCTGGGATGAGTGTCTTTTTAATGGGCCTAATGGACTCAGTGTAATGGCACAGTCTGCAGGACACACACACACACACACACATATACACTATATGTAGGCATGTTACTGAAGGCTTTGGATTGTTTATGAACAAGAGATGACTTCTGCTTAAATCCACAATCACAACTGCAACCGTCGTGTTTCACAGCTGCTGCTGTAAAGCTGACAGAGCCACGCTTACCTTTTCCCTTTCTCATCTCGCCGCTGCTCATGTTGCATTATATTAGCCTCATCTTCACCCTGTCCCTTACAGCTATTCCGTTATAGATTCACAACAATAATCCTTCCCCACGTGGCCTGGATGAGTGTACTGTTGTCATCTTAAGAGGCTTTTTAAAAAACCTCCAGTCGCTGGGATCTGATGTCTTCCACTGAATTTGAAGATAATCACATCAACTTATGCAACTAACACAGCTTATGCATTGACAAATAGTCCTGCACATTATTCCGCGTGTTTAAAAGAGGCAAAATTGGATAGATTTTGTTCTCATTCCTATTATCCTTAGTGATTGCAAAAGTTGTAAAAAACAAAACAAAAAAGAAAGAATTAAAAAATGCAAATGCTCACATTACAGCAATGGGACAAAGGCATTTAGCTTCTGCTGCAGCAGCAATATCAGCAGGATGTGCTGAATTATTCATCGCAGTAGTACACATCATGTGAGAGCATCTGTTTCTAATTTCATTCAAAGAGCTTTATTGTTCATCACTGTTGCAGACATTAAAGGGCACTTCCCATAAACCAGTGCATATATTGTGCATCTAATTACACACATCTCCACAGACTATTAACGGTGTGTCTCAAGTGTCGCTGGTTTGCTCAGTTTAAAGGTTGCCGAGATTATATGGTTGCATAAGTAAGTGTGGCACGACCCTAAAATCTTCTTGCGTTAAATGAAAGGTCACCCAAATGGTGCGGAATTGAAAGAAAAGAGCGAGAGTCGAAGACGTTGTGATGTGCGGCCGTAACACCCGCGACGTGTCAAACTCAATCAGTCGACCTAATGAGGCCATTAATGAAGCAAATGAACGCATTAATTAGCAAATTGATCCCTGTCATTGTGACTGTCTCCATTAAAAGCACTGTTAGTAAACTGAGGATGGGCCAAAGTTTGCTTGTTGTTCTTTGCTGGATCAGAGTGAGCAGCTCTTCTCGCAGTGAGAGGAACCCCGGTCCGAGTCCGGGACCGCAGGACGTCTGGACAAAGTTTGCATTTTGTCCCTGTGTGTTTACTTTGACTTCCGACTAGAAGATTGCCTGTCGGTGGGATTCGCCTTCGTCCACAGCCGACTCCAGAACATACGTGGATCAAGTGGCGGGGAAGAAGTGGGGATTGTTTTAGTTTTCTCATTCTTTCATGGAAAAACTTTTTTTTTGAATCAACAAAACTGCAATTTTTTTTTTTTTTTATGACAGATAAACAGAGCAAAGCAGCTTAATCTAAATTAGTTTGAGATTGGAGTTTAGTGCTGACAAAGAGCCAACAATAAGTCCTCAAACTAATCCCAGCACTGCTGATCTTACGAGTCCTTTGAAGAACTAAAGCTACCTATTTCAGTAAACAGCCGTGGCTCCCATGTTAGGGGATCTACAAAGTTGTGGGCGCTCTCCGCTTTGGCAGCTTTATCATTACTTTTTTGGAAAAAATATTTGATCCCTGACAAGAAAATCCAGTTAAAACGAGACACAAGTGTTGTTGGGTTTGGCTTAAATACAGTGGCATCAAGGCTATTCCCAGAGTTCTTCATCAACTTTAAATTCAGAACTGTTTTCCCTACATGTGTCGCTGCGAGCAGCCCCAGCAGCTGCTTCCTTGTACGGGCATCTCCTGCTGAAGCCTGGAACAGTGAGCAAGCGCTGTCTCACATTATTAAGTGCTCAGAAACATCTGCCAGAACAGCTGGAGAAAATAGGAAAACAGGTGATTTCCAGCACGAAATGTTGATTTTTATGTCCAAATTGTCCCGCCGCACTCATCGTCGATTACAGCTTGAAATTTGGGTTTTTCTCACTAAAGTGTGTCCGCCGATGCCGGTCGTTGTGAGTGAGAATCTGGCTGTTTAAGCTGATTCATAATTAAATCCAGGATTGGTTTGGATTGTCATGTGCGACGGTCTGCTCTGTGGCGTTTCGCAGTGTTTCCCAACCTTCTTCTTCAGGGCCTCCTTTTCTCGGCCTTGTAAACCTGGGCGACCCCGCCACACCTCGTACCTCTACAAGAAAACGGCGAATGAACCCCGTAACTCATGATGTGTGAAACAGGACGAGCTCTTTGGGTGGACTGGTGCCACTTCAGTTTCAAACTTGCCCATTTTTAGCCACAATTCAACTCTAATTTTGTCAATTGCTTCTATGAAGCCATATTCTTTGGAACTCTCTTGGTACACTTGTTTTCTTTTTGACAGATTTAACTTCATCGTGGGCCATTTTTCCTCCCACTGCTTTGCGAGCTGACTGGTGTGTATATCGGATATACTTAGTTGAAGGAAAATATAGAAATCAATGATACCCTTTTGACGTAAACCCTTAAACTTGGTAGTTTTGTGACAGGAATGAATGAAATGGTAAATGGATTTTTACTTATATAAGCATTTTTTTAACTGCTGGAGCAATCCCAAAGCACTTTACATCGCTAATAACATCCACCCATTCACACGCACACACATTCACACACCATTGTTACTATTGAAAGAACACATCATGAGAAAACCAACCTGTGAAACCAATGAAATGCTGACGTTATAAAACAACAAAAAAATGTTCTACCCCTTGAAATCTAGAAGACTTCAGACCCCCCCCCACTCTCTACACCCCCGAGTTGGGGAATCGATGATGTGCAGGTTTTAGTTTGTTTTCCTCAGAGTGAGACATCCCAAATCGTTCCTGTGCAGAGAAACAACATGTTGTATAACTTGTTGGGAGGTCTGAGAGTAAGTGAGTAAGTTGTTGTCTCTGTGCAGGGTGCAGAGCGTCTCCCTCCCTCCCACCGACCGACGGACGTCTTCCTGCCCGTTACCTTGCAGACTCGGGCCACCCGGGCCACCATCAGCTCCGTGTCGCAGTCCAGCTCCAGCGCTCGCTCGCTGAAGAAGAAGTAGATCTTGTCGTCGTCTCCGTCTTTGCTGCCGCCGCTCTCCCTCACCAGGGCCGAGCCCACAAAGTCTGGCTCTGCACGCACACACACACACACACACACACACAAACAAACGATAAAGACTGTGAAGAAACAGGCAGTTGCAGCTGCAGGACTGGAACATGACGCACACACTGATGCAGGTTTGACGCCTCCATCTCAGTCCCTGCCGGCCCTTCTCACCTCTTTGCCTATTTCCTGTCATCACTCTCCTTCGCCTCATGTCTTCTCCAGTCATTTCTCGCTCTCCGTCTCTCCCATGCTCCCTATTAGTGGCCCATTTTGTGTGTGTGTGTGTGTTTTTTCTTCTTCCACTTCCTCATGTTGCTGCTGCTGCTGTCTTTCTCAGATTCCTTCAGTATCCAGTCCTCATTAGTTACTGAATTATATGTTTTTAAACAGACATTTTTCTGACTGCTGGGGGCTTTAAACTCCACCAGTTTTATGCACAAGTATTTTACTTTTTAATATTACAAGGATTCGGTGGTTCCCCAGATGGACTGTCCTTTCTAGTATATAATCCTCCGGAGCAGCACTCTAAGCCATTGTGAGACACAACAAATCTCCACTAAAACCCAGGCCAATTAAACGCTTTTAGGGCCGGTCAGAAGCTGCTTAAATTAAGGCGACACGAGCTCCATCGCAGGTCTAGTTTTTAAATAAGTGCGACGTAGCGGCATGAATAATAAACAGAGCTATCAGTCCAGCGTCGACCTCATCTGTATGTTCCTCCCTCCTCCTTCCCCCGTCTCCATTCCCCTCACCGCTCGTTTTATCTTTTCATCACCAATCTTAATGTCTGTTCTCTCATCACCCATTTCTCCCGCTGTGACTTCATCCTCTTTTCTACCCTTCATTTCTCCGCAAGTGCCTCACTCATCTCCCTACCTCCCCAGCTTGGGAGGAAAAAAAGAAAAAGAAAAAGAGGAGAGATAACGATCTTCTGCTGCAGCCAAGGCCCGAGCTTCATTTCCTACCAATCATTTCGGTTCCTCTTGTTCTTTGGCATGTTTCAGGCTCCTGTTCTTTTAATGAAATTCCCTTAAAAAGAAGCCCGTGTTATCAACCTCTGCCGAGTATTCTTTAATTTGAATACATATTTAATTTGTCGGTATCACAGCATCTAGGGGGGGAAAAAAGCTCTTAAAACTGAACTGATGCATTTCAAGCGCGACTTAAAAAGAACTGCTATTTCTCTACAAATGTTCACGTTGTCTCTCTGCAGGCTCTCCAGAACTCCCAGCCTTCTGCAACCAGCAGTACAGGTTTTTTATTAAAAATCCCGTAAAAACACAGTGGAGAGCTTCTTCATTTTTGTATATTCCCGGGGAAAAAAAAGAGGCTCAATTTGAGGTGGCGTGCTCCAGATTTGATTGACGTTCCCATTAGCATTTCGCACCATAAATAGGTCAGACACCCCTGCCAGCTCCAGCTGTTATACAAGCCAGTGCCACAATTGAGGAGCGACGTGTGCTTTTCTATTTGTTTCGGAACGCGCTCCAGTGCAGGACGACGTCTCTTAACGCAAACTTGTGGGTTTGGCCAGTTTGGACCCCTTGATGGTCGACTTCAGAAAGAGGAAAGGACACATTTAACATAAGAAAGTACTTGAACTATATTTTTTGGTGCAAATCAAAAAGACATTTTCCCAGATTAGTTTAGGTTTAGGGGATAGTTTCTGCATGGCGTTTGCATGTTCACCATATGTGTGTGTGTGTGTGTGTGTGTGTGTGTGTGTGTGTGTGGGGGGGTAGTTCTTCAATTTTCAAAAACAAAAATACACTTGAATGTGAGTGCGTCTTTCTTTGCTTATCTTGTAACTGGTTGGTTTAAACTGATGCACTCAAGGACGAATCAAAGTCATAGTTCATTTCACAGGCTGTAACAACCAATAACATAATAATAACTCATAATGTAGTAAACTTGTCCATACTGAATGCAATAAAGCCCATGACTAAATAATGCTCCAAAAATGTACTAAAATAGTTAAAGAAATAGAAATTTTTCACAACCATGATTGAGTATGCAGCATGTATCCTCAATGGATTGATATGACGACTATCTCATCAACTATATCTATTTGTGAAAAGCAAATCTGCAAAAAACACTACATTTCCAGGAAATGCTGTCCTATGTATGCAATACTACATTATTGGCTGCAGTTATTACATTTTCAAAGCAGTTTGTGACGCTACCTCAGTCATATATTTTATACTATTGTCAAATATTCTTTCAATAATGGATCAACTATCTTATTACACCATTAGTAAATTAATACATGTGGTGATATATTACATTGAAAAAGGCCCAAACTGTTATTGCCCCCCCTGGTTCAGCTTTCCTCTCTAATAGAATCCTGCAGAAACACGTTCATATGAATGATGAGGTTGAATGTAAACTATGGTCTTTGATCTCCTGACCTTCTGAAGCTCCGCCCCTGAACACACCGCTCAGGTCATTTCCTGTGTTGATCCATGACGCGATGAGCCATGATGACATGGGTGACTATTGGTTATTATCTTGGCTACCAACTGGTTAAATAGTGGACCAGTAGTTCAACCACAACTACAAACTGCCTGGAAAGCATGACTTTATCACGCCTGGAAGCTTGAACAGAAAAAAACCCTGCATTTTCTTACGTCATTTGCTCTTTTCACATGATTCCCTTCCCTCCCATCGTCCCTCTCCTCCAGCTGGCAGGCGACACGCTGCTTTTCTTCCCAGTGGTTCCCACGTCCTCCCCTTCACTCACCATTCAGCCAGGCGGGCAAGTATTCGCTCTTCATGCTGTAGTGCTGCTGGCCCAGGTTCCTCAGAATGACTGGCTCCGTCCCCAGGAAGTTGTTGAGCGTCGCCGAGTACAGCTCTTTATCTGCAGCAACAAAAAGCAACCTTCGGTTGATTTCAGCTCTTCTCTTCAGAGCGGCGATCGCACGGCGCCTCGCTGGGAGGGAGGGAGGGGGGGGGGGGGGGGAGGGGGTCAGCGGCTCGGAGAGGAGAAACAGAAGACCGCCTGGAGAACGAGCGCCTGCAGGCTCGGTCCGGCTCGCCACGATGAAGGGAAATTACCGTACAACCGTACGGCGACAAAGCAAATCCTGCAGAAGCAGTATGGAGAGATTTGATGGATATTTTTACGGCTCTAAAATCTTCAGTTGACTCCAGCTGACAGACACAACATCGGCTGACTTGATGTTTTCTGCCAATGAATGTGTTTTTTTTTTTTTTTTTTACAACAAAGAACTCATCTTTCACTCTGGCATAACAAAAATACCCTTTTGATGACAAAACTATTCAAAAACCTTCATTTTAATTGCATTTTTCTTCCAGTCATGTACACCAGTGGTTATATTTGCACAAAACCTTTCTGGTATAAAGAAAATCCTACGACAAAAGAGCTGCAGCAGAGCGTCATGCCACTGTGTCTCATTCATATGTTTACTTTTCGTTTGATTCTGACAAACAATTACAAAGTAGAAAAGATGAATTACAAAGTTTTGTGCCAGAAAGAAGACATTTTTTTTAATAAAATGCACAACGGGCCTTGAAAAACATCGTCCCCTTCACCACAGCAGGTCAATAAAACGCAGTC
Source organism: Blennius ocellaris (assembly GCF_963422515.1). NCBI lineage: Eukaryota > Metazoa > Chordata > Actinopteri > Blenniiformes > Blenniidae > Blennius > Blennius ocellaris. Next base: position 25,769,131 of record NC_137656.1, on the reverse strand, counting down.
TTAAAAACAATGGCAAAAAAACATGCATGAGCTAAAAATATACTGTCAACAGAATTCTAATTAGATTTTTAAAGTTTCCAAAGAGGAAGACGACCTGTTTGAAGCTGAATTTGTTTGAATCTGATAAAAAACTGATCAATGCAATGCATATTTTGCTTGCCTTGTTGAATATGAGTGACTACATGGATCTGAAATGTCAGAATCTAGAAGAAAACAGTTTGAAACTGTAACTTCATTCATCATTAAATAACTGCAAGATGAGTTTTTAAATGTTTCTGTGAGGTTTGTCTCTCAGAAACGACAATAAATGTCAGTATATTGGATCAGCAAAGTGGCTCATTAAATCAAATGGTAATCAGTTTAAGATGGGAATATTTTAGGAATAATGCATCACTGATTATTTTAAATTCATTCTCAAGAAAAAAAAAAAAAACAATACCAAGACTTGATGCTCAGGCCATGAAAATGCAACTTTTTGAAAACAGATCCCAAAGTGGAAATTTTCAAAAACGCTCGGTCTGCAGCGTCAAAAACTGGCTGGTGAATCCACTGTAAAATAAAAAATAATCACAAAGCAGCTTCCTGCTGCAGAGTCTTGAAAGTGTGCATGTTGGGAATCTGTACTCACCCACTATGAGGCCGGTGTGCCCCTTGGCGGGGTCATAGGGACACTTCCCCTTTCCATCCTCAAGGGCTGCAGCGTTCAGGGTGAAATAATCTGCATTCTGCAAACACACACACACACACACACACACACACACACACAGTGTGAGGAACACAGGTGGTTGACGGTCAGTATGGATTCGACCACACATGGAAGAGCTGCGAGCTCCGGCTGTCCGTTACAAGGGTCATATCTCCACCTCTTGCCTTGTTGTCCCTCCACATCAGCATCTCACTCACACACACACACACACACACACACACACACACACACACACACACACACACACACACACACACACACACACACACACACACACACACACACACACACACACACACACCCGCACACACACACACACACACACGCGCGCGCATTCAGCCGGTGCATTTATTCTTATTTTGTCGCACAGCGGTCTTCGCCCCGGGTCACATGGCAGATATCTCAAGTTGACACCTGTCACCACAAGTTTTGCCGTTAGTCTCCGACCGTCGAGGAAAAACACAAGCAAACTTACCACATAAGTGCATTTGGGCTGGAAGGCGAAGGTGCCGCATGTGTAGAGGTGCGTGTGGTTGTAGCTCTGCAGGAATCGGATGTAGTTGAAGCACTCGGTCTGCAGGAAGCAGAGGAGGAGTTATTGGATTTGTCCTCGTTTCCGAGGGACAACGACGCCGTCGCGTCCTCTGCCCGAGGTGAAGCCTGAGGACATTCGGGATGCTCTGAGATTTCGCTTCACTCTAATGCTTCAATGTGACTTCAGTCGCTGGGGATCCCGCCATAACCTTGAAGCGCCACCATGTTTTCTCAAACGTGGAATATTGGCCTACTTCTGTTCTGATGTCGCCGTGACTCAGCCTAATCGGCAGGTGATGTAGCGACACATTCGATGAATATCTATCTTGACGCCGAGCAACAATGTGACAGGTAGCTCCATTCCAATGCAATGCTGATGATTAACAGAATAATGCTTTATGGAAAGTACCCTTTAATGTCTGCGCAGTGAGGAAAACATAAAGCTCTTTGAATGGAAATAGAGGCAGATGCTCCCACACGACGCAAACTCCAGGAATGAATAATTCAGTGCACCCAGCTGATGCTGCCGCTGCGGTGGCAAAACAATATCGCTGTCTCAAGGCTGTAATACGAGTAATGTGCTGTTTTAAAATACACTTTTACAACTTCTGTGTCACTGACGACACTCATGGAGGGACGAGTCAAAGCGACGGGCCTGGTTTCAGGTCCGCCATCACAGCGTCACATAAAGAAAGACCAGCAATTAAACTTAATTTAACAACGGACATTTTAAACAACATATGCTGCTTGTTTTTGTTTCGTACGTCGAATTCTGTTACCATATGTTGGCAGTTGCAGAAACATTTCTGACAAAGCTTTAATTATTCAAATGGTTGTATAGCGGTTCGCGCGCTTATCACACAGCGAGAAAATTCAACTGTGAAAAACTGTGGATTGATTTCGATCCCCCGTTTAAACAACATCACTTTCAAGTGAAAGCAGACGACTGTTATTGTGCTTTGGGCTTCAGCTGCGGGACGACATTGCAATGTATGAAAATGACAACAAAGACAATGGCTGGTCATTTTTCAAAGAAGTAACTCCTATTTCTTATATATCCAGTGCAGATTGTTTTGTTTTAGTCCGGGTAGAGGCCACAGTACAACACTGACAGTCGAGATCCGTGAAAACAAAGAGATACTTTGAGGGTGAATTTGTAAAAACACGCACACTAAATGGAGAATATGTGTTTTCATTTCTACATTTTCCAATATTTCACATCAGTTTGCACTGTTGAGGAATGGCATCATGTTAAAATTATACTTATTGTTCTTGGAAAAAAAGACATTTAATTAACTATTTAAAGATAACATAAAGAACAAAATGATATTCTCGCTGCTGCAACTGCATTCATGGGAACGATTCCTCCTTCGGTAAGAAATAAAAACACGTAGAAAGTTTCTCTTGAGAGAAGTTTTAGCTCCATTTCCGAAAGCTCTGCGTGCGTCCATGAAATATTAAACGAGGCTTCTTTGCAAATGTACAGGACGCAGGCTGAGCGGTGAGAAGCTGAGACGAAAGCGGGAAACCGCTGTGGCCAACTCGCTACTCGTGTTTACAAATGTCCCCCAACTGATGGCGGGAGCTGGAGGACGCTACATTACAAAGAGGCACTCCTCTGTTAAACACCAGCAGAAAATACTCAGGGGAAAAAAACTGGAGCATCCTCATGACATCTGTTGCAGTTTTTTTGGTACGATTGCGTCTCTCTGACTGTGGCACATCGTTCGTAGACCATTACAAGAAGCACATTTGTATATTTAGGGAAGAGCCTCGTGCTGAGACGAGATGACAGATGAAACAGTCCCTCTGGGGTCGCCTTGTCCTGTTTTGATGATTAATACCGTCAAAATTATGCCCAATTTTCCCCAATTATTTATCACGTTTCACAACGTGATTTTTTGGGGTCGGAAATGAAAAGAGAGCGGGAAATCAATAAGATATTTGTTTCCCCTTCCTAAAACCACTGCCTTTTATAATGACTCAAGCAATCATCCGCTACAATAATAAGCAACGTGTAATTGTTTTACACGGTGGTCTCCAGTTGTCTTTTGCTTTTCCTGACTTTAATACCAGCTGGCACAAAATGACGATGTTTCACAATATGCATAATTAGCTCTGCACTGTACTGTGTTGTGTTTACATCCAGAAAGTGTAAGACATTTGACTTTTCTTTTCACTGTGAGCTCCTGCAAGCTTTGTAACAGAAATGGGAAAATTATGGCAAAAACTTTTCGGGCAGTTAGATATTCATACTAATGTTTTTTTTTTTTTTTTAATAAGGCATAATCATTTTCACACACGACGTGATAGTGTTTGACTCAATATACAGTGTATTGCTTTATCGGGTCTAATTTAACTCTCTGAAGGTAAAGAAAGTGCTTAATTTCTCTGATTCCAGCACACAAATCATCCCTCTGGAGCTGCATTAATACGTTTATGTTTTGAGGGTATATGGCCAATAAAAAGCATCTAAATCTAAGCTGAGATCATATTGCAATAATAGCAGTGCCCACTGACTCCAAACAACCATAGAGGGATGAATACAAATGTTGCTTTAGGTGTTCTGGGGCAAATAAAACAACTGTATTTATAGTGTAATTTATATTATGTTGCTTGAAATGATGCAAAAAAACCAAAACAGTGATTGTTCCTAACACTATGTTAATTTCCCAGAAAACCACCACAGTATAATAATATCATTATTTGTATTTAAAGTGCTATTCTGGCACATATAATTGTAATGCATCCAAGCTGATTCTGTGTTTGAGCAGCGCTTCAGAAGGCTTTTTGTTTGCCTGAAAACAACATACATCCCGAATCGAACCGCCTCAGAATCTGCTGAGTCCAAGTCTCAAAGTCTTCCTGGAAGCGGCACTTCACTGTCTGCTAATGTAGTGGCTGGATGGTTTCCAGTTAAAAAGAAAAAAAACAAAAACAGACTGACTCGACAAACAGTAATCGGGTGAGTCGTGAAGTGAGCTGCGTTTTCCTGCTCTTAGAAAGGATTTTCTGAGAAACCGGCGACCCGCGGGGCCTCGAGGCTCAGATCCACATTACCTGGTTGTTCTTTCCTTTCGCAACACACTCCCTCTTTTTGTCCTGCGGAGCCGGCCAGTCGATCTGGGGGAGAGACGGAGACGGATAAGATGAGCTGCAGGAAATGATGCCGTCTGCTGTGTGCTTGGCAAACGTTTGCATAATAAACTGTTCCTCTTTCAATAAATGACCGATGACAGAGAAGTCCCCACCGGAGCAAGGATCGGTGACAGGAAAGGAAAAACTCCAGGTAAACAAGAAGAAACCTGTAGAGGGAGTCAAACATAAAACCGACCCGCAACAGGCTCCAATCCGAGAAAACCGACAAACAAAGTTGTTAAGAGCAGCAACAACACTGAGACACTGAAGCTCAAATTCATGTTGTCAGGGTGAGTTTGTAAAAAAGAGACTTTTCTTTAGTCAATTCACTCGATTTCACACCAAAAACATCATTAGAATTGGCTTTTTGTTGAGATTGTTGTCATTTTTTGTTGTTAATTGAAAACATAGACTTTTTTTAATCACATGTTCTCTTCGCTATATTTAACCGGTTCGACCGACTCAAGATGACATTGGAAGTAAAATATGTTTGACAAACATATTGGCCCACAGGACCAACCCGGAACGTTTGGGTGAAATTCGGCCATCTCGATGTAAAGTCCCCAAAAATAAAACAAGATGACAGCGATTGCTTGTATCTCCACTGTGAATTGCAGCGTCTTATCAGACAGCTTCAACTGGAAACCACAACTTGACTTCTGAATATCGAACTGCGTTGCACTAAATCAGTTTGTGACAGATTTAGTTAAATTTCAAACAGAAATTTAACAATCGCTTTTTTTTAATAAACGCATAACGTGATTAATCGCAGTGTTCCATCAGACCTTTCTGCATTACAATTGAGGGAAAAGTCTCTTTTCATGTCATGCCCAGTTGATAACACAATGTAAAGATGTAAGTGATCCTTTGCTAAAACAAGACAACCAAAGACACGCACATGCAATAGATTCCATGAATACCGTTCTCGTTAAACACAAGTTTAATGCATTAAAAACTACTGTTTGTAAAAACTAAGAGAGTTCTTGTCAAAGACTGTTCATGGCAAATTGCAAAGACCCTAAAACTGAACCTTGAGGGACTCCCTCACTTTCTAGCAGTGGCTCTGAGGTTCTACCTAAACAGGTGAGATCGTTTGTAAACCAGCCAAAAAGAAAATAATTTGTAATTAAACTATTATCAGCTGATTTGTCTCGAATCATCTAGAGGAAAAAAAACCAAAACACAAGAAAACACAAATATATGCAGTAGGTGTGACAGCTGAGCTGAGCGTCTGTTTTGATCCCTTAAGAAGAACCAAATGGACGTTGTGACGTAACGGTACGGTTTAAGTGGTATGAAGCAGTGGATGAGCAGAGCTCAGCTGGTGCCGCGGCCAAGCTGTGGCTGCTGTGTCGGCCTCATCAAACACACTGCGAGTGGTAGGTAAGGAACTGTGAGGTCTTTAAAAAAAACAAGCAATAAATAAAAGAACCCAAACCCTGGTGATTACAGCATTGTTTAGAGGATCAAAGACACTGAGAGGAGCAGCCTGGAACACACTGCTGCCCCAAGCCACAGGCTTTGTTCCTGCAAGAGGTGCAATTTGGCTGAAGCACGTAAGGGGCAGAACAAATACTTGTATATTAAAAAAAACAACAACAAAAGAAAAGAAAAAAAGAAAAGTGAACACGGTTTTACACTTTTCACATCCCGCGCTTTGTTTAACCAAGAAGCTCGGGGATTTTATCTGTTTACTGCCGGCGCTTCATCCCAAATGACTGTGTAACACACGGCTGAACTCTGCTGTCTGGACACAAGTCCAAAGTATGAAGTGTGCTTACTCGGACGTTTCCACACCGTTAGAAATAATTACACTGGAGAAAAGCTGCTGCGAAATTCTAAATTATACTGATTTACACAACTGGATTTAAACCACGTGCAATCACACCATATAATGCACGTGTGGGTGAAAACGTGCTCGGCCATCCTGGAATATTTTAGCATATCATCAGAATAGTGCGTTTTTATGCTCTGGCGCAGAGGGGAAAAAAGTAACATACACCTGATTTGAAGCCAAAATGATCCACAATTACATTCAACGCAGGAGCGTTAAGAAACACGCATTTAAGATTTGAGATAATTATCCAGCTGAATATCAAAATGTCTTTCTCAGACTCAGTTTTCATCTAAACTTGTGAGATCATTCACTTTATCATTTGGATTATCTATCTATCTATCTATCTATCTATCTATCTATCTATCTATCTATCTATCTATCTATCTATCTATCTATCTATCGATCTATCATGTGGTCATTCAGATCAATGGCAGTTGAATCTGTCTTAAAGAATCTGCAGTTTCTATAAACACACTTACAGGTTGTTGTTGCTTTTTTTTTTTTGTTTTAATAAAATTGCAGAACCGAAGCTGATTCTTTGTTGTTCCGTCTGATTCGTTCTCTCGCTGTACGGCCCCCACTCTGAGACATCCACCCTTCATTTGCAACACACAGATCAGGAACTCTGCTGAATATGTTATCGGGTGGCTGCGTCAGGAGTCGACACTTAGAGCATCTCTCGGCGTGGAGAACTAATATCCGACTGAGACGCGGTTGCAAAAGGAAGCGTCTCCATCACATTAAAGCACCGCGCCAATAATAAGACTCGGCTCTCGGGCTAATTTTTCAGCTCCCCTCACATTAGTGTCTTTCCATACATCGCGGAGACGCGACGTGATGAATCGGCTACCAGAGTGTGATTATAAATGAAAACTGAAGTGGAGAAAACATGTATTTTGGGATGGATCCCGGCGCTCTTGCGCAGCACTTGGCTTGGGCTGTGAAGAAAAGGCCTCGTGCAAAATCTCCGCAGCCTTATCTGCCGCCACGTCAGCACGACTGATGCCGCCCACGCTTTGGCCATTAAGCCTAATGCATGCCAAATGAAGGCAAGTGAACTTAAAGTGCTGGTAGGAGCCGACAGAACAACGATACAGCAGGCGAGTCACATTATGAGGAGTTGGGAGCGTGATTAGTGATTCAAATCAAGTGTGTGAGTGGGCTCCTGTTGGAAAATGCTGGAGAGAAGGTGAGCCGCTGCATTGATGTTGCGAATTTATAAATGAAAATGAATGAATGAAATAATGAAAAGCAATCCACAGTCATCATGGGGAAACAACACGGCTAAATAATGCAGAAGAGAAGCACTTCAAACAAACGGAGGAGAGCTTGTCTGGGGAGACAAAAAGGAGAAGACCAAAAAAATAAAGGAAGAGCAAGCTGAGACAATATCCAGGGGAGGCAAACAGACAAGGAAATAAAGACGGCGAGGAAACAAAAGCGACGCAGAACCGGGAGGAGGGCTGAGAGAGTGATGGGCAGATGGTGACGGAGGGGACGGACGAGCCCTTCGTCATTTTTTCTGCTTTGGCTCGTTCCTTCCACACACGGCACGCTGGGGGCCAACAACAGGTGGTCTGATCATTACTGTAAGACTCATAACCCTCAGTCAAACAGCCAGCGGCGACAGCGTGTGTGTGTGTGTGTGCGTGTGTGTGTGTGTGTGTGTGTGTGTGTGTGTGTGCCTCTAATAACCGCCCATTACGGCGGTAAATCAGACTCCAAACCGCTGCGGGCCGCTCGCCGCACCTTTCGCCGCTTCTGCTTGTAATGGCATTGATTGCAATATGGACCAATTATTGAGGCAGCGAGGCGAAGCCAGACTGAGTCTCGGAGGTTTCGGCGTCTCGGTACGAGAATCAGGTGAAGTGCACGAGCAGAGAGCAGAGAGCAGGTTCTCCTCCCAGAAACAATACAAGACGCACACATTGAAACAAGAACAGTGAAATGAAACGTGACTCAATGTGGGCATCATAAACTCTGACGACTGCAGCAAGTGTGCGTGTGTGTGTGCGTGCGTGTGTGTGTGTGCCAGCACACGCCCCCACATTCACAGTGGATGTTTGTGCTGATAGAAGTGAAATATTGGAGCCGCACACGCTATGATCTTAATATCTGGCAGCTCGCTCACACCAGTTACTGTTTCAGGCTTTTAGCAGTAGATAACATAAATATCGTCCAAATAAAGTAACAATCTGGCAAAACGCCAGCAAACGTTTAGCGCTGATAGACAAAAAAAAAAAAAAAAAAGCTGAAATATTGTAAACATGTTTTGTCCTGATTAACAAGGATTAAACTGGTTCGCAGCTATACCACTCTGAAGATTAGAACTATTTTCTAAGTAGGTTTTCTAAGCTCAGCTCCAGGATTTAAAGCAAAGTGACAGAATATGGCAAAAAAAACAAAACAAAAACTAAACATTTTAGCTTCATGATATTCTGGAAAAAAAAATTAAAATAAAGAACGGAAACACTGATTACACTTTCTGCTGACTTACTCGAAACTTGTCCAAACTACAATTCAGCGCATTTTAATGAAGCTACCAAAGGCGAAACATGGAATTAGTGGTAAAATATGTCAATCAGAGCTTAAAGACGGATTTATCGATATATGCTTTATCCATGACTTTCAAATAATTGGTTTGATTTACTTTTATACGTTTAAAGTGAAAAGGCTTCAGAAAAGTTTCACGTTCACACAACAACGTTTTCAAAACAATGTACTTTAACACAGAATTGCCAGAAACGCTGAGTTAAGCAATATTCTGTTGCTATTGGCCATTTACTTGCACGTCTGCAGTTTTTCCAAAGAAGTTGTGTTTCCATGGCGACAGAGTCGGAGTGTTTTAAGCTATGTCATGCAAACGGACAACATATATGGAGCAAACATTTTCTTTTGAATTTCTGGTTTAGTTTAGAATGGAAGACGAAGTTATTCTGTAAACTGCAAACGTGAAAATGTTTCAGCAAACAAGCTGTTTTCAGCAGGACTCACAATAAGAACATCAGATCAGTGTTCATGCTCCACTGGATTTAAATCTCAACCATTATTTTTGTACCTGCATGATGAGTATGAGCACATTTTCTCTCTTTTACCTTTTCCACATGCATAATATTATGAGAAATTATAATAATAACCAGGCCAGACCAACAAAAGACTTTCCTGACCCGATCCACTTTATTATTCTTCAATGAAGCGCTTTTGTAATTATGTTCCAGAATATATTTTTTTTACCTGCATGTGTTTTCAAATGCCCTTGAGCTAAAGTAAAAAAGAAGAATAAGAAGAGGTCAGCCTGTAAGTTAATAGGCAGCAAAGGGAAAAAAAGAAAGACCGGCAGAAGCAAAGATTAGGTTTTATGTTTTCTTATCCAAGCCGAACCGCTGTAATACTTAAAACGCTTCCATAATAATTGTATCACAGTAAATATCATAATTGAATTGGCTGTGTTTAAATTAAGTATTTGAATCGTGTGTTTATCTCCTCGCTGCTCAGTAACCGAGCCGTGTGGCGGGCGACTTCGCTTCCTGAACCGTCCGTCACCAAGTCCTCTGATATGAAATCTTTTCATTTGTTGCTTTTTCCACAAAAGCCCTGAGTGGGTGTTTACAGTGAGCGCTCATCAGCCAGGAATTATTTTTCTTGAAAAACCTCCATTGGAGATACCGAGCTTATACATTTTAATCTGCCACTGGGCTGAAAGAAATAAAGAAGGGGTTTTTACTGGTATAAGACTTTATTTAACACACTCAGCTCCTTTTCTTTATTGAAAGTCCATAAATGTATAGTGTGTTTCTCTTTCACAGGTCCACTGCAGCTGATAAATGTTGAGTTTCCATTAACCCTGCCTGGAGAGCTGGACCTGATGGAAGCTGAGGAGACAGCTTCCATCAGCTCTGTGGAGGAAAACGGCGTCGTTACTGTCCGTCGGTTGTGGTGCCCCTGCACAGGAGCTTCAAAAAGCTAAGTTTTTCCACGTTTCCATGGAGACTGAGAGCTTTCCAAAAGTGTTCCATTTTCACGTGAAAACGTAACGGAGCCTAAAACTCGCTATAACAACCTCAACAGCTAAAACTTAAAAAAAAGAAATAAAACAGCTTTTCTCAATAAAACTGTTAAAATGGACAAAATATCGTTAACTGCTGGTATGATAGGACTTGCTTTTTAAAACAGTTAAAAACGGGACTAAAATGTGAACAGTTGTTCATTATAGGTCTTAAATGTGAAAAGATCTTCATGGATAAGTTAAATATAGCTAAACTATCCAGTATATTTAAGATTTTCAGCTCTGCTATCGTTTTAAATTTTGAACAATAAAATGACAGATACATTTATTGTAAAGAAGGAAACAGAAGGTCTTTAAGTCTTAACATGTGTAGACCTCTGCTCTCACCCCACTGGAGTCTGGTCCCGGTTTCTTGCTGTAAAAGGAAATTGTTCCTTTTCCCTCTTACACCACTTTGACTGACATTAGGTAGGATTCATTCTCCATTTTTACACTCCTGTTGGTTCGACGCAGCAACTGGGATTCAAACCCAAACATTCAAGATCAAGATTTAACCAGATAGATTTTCACCAAGAGAGTAAACGTCAATAAAGTTCTGTTTCGCCTCTGTCGTTGAAGAGAGACAAAGCCTGCAAAGAATCCCTGTGTGTGCGTGTGTGTGTGTGTGTGTGTGTGTGTGTGTGTGTGTGTGTGTGTGTGTGTGTGTGTGTCTTACCTGTGGTCGCAGCTGTCTGCTGATGTCATTGGGGTCGAGGGCGAACAGCGCCTCGCGAGCTCCAACGTACAAAACCCTCTCGTGGTCGGACAGCGTCAGCATGCTGTAGTTGAAGACTCCCTGAACGCTGAATCTGGCCATGCTGTCCAGAACGTCTGCAGAACACACACAGACCTTTATGTTACAACACCGACGACACAGAGATGAAAAACATCACATCTTCCCCTTCAGCTGGTGCGCTGACAGACGAAAGACAAAAACCTGAGAAGAACATTTCACACTTTCCCGGTAGAGATTTGTTATTCACGCCGCTCCCTCACATAAAGCTCAGCGTCGTCGGCATAGAACATCATCTTCCCCCGTTAACAACTGAGTGCCGCCACGGCGAGTCACTGCCTGGAAGAACTCCTGGAGCTTCAGCATCTCGCTTCCAGTGTTTGTCATTTATGCAACTAATGAACTACTTTTTTCTCCCGTTTCACAGTTTGAGCCTCGTTGAACAATGCTTTCATTTAAGGACACATGCAACGTGGGAGATGACGACAAAAGTCACAAGTTAAACCTAAATTAGTCGCTCCTTTTTTTAATTGACTTTCATCTCTTGTGCTTTGGATTATTTTCTGAACGTAATTATGAGTGTTGTCAATCGGTTAAAAAAACCCAACTAATTAATTGCACAATTTTCTGTGATTAACTGCGATTAATCACATTGTTCTACTGAAAACTGAAGCCTGTAATGGATATTTACTCAGGGAAAACAACATAATACATTTTGACTCAACACACTAGTTGAGCCTACATTTGAATTATATATTGAATTTTATAATGTCTGAAACTGTTACTCTCTAAGATCAGCAAAATAATAAAAACATATATAAATTAATTAATAAACATGCAACATAAGTTTAGGTTTGTTAGAATGCAGGTCCACCACTTCCAGACTTTATATATTTCAATAAACAAAGTTGTAAAATTATTACATGAACAAAGTGGCAATTATATACTGTATTGCACACACACGCACGCACGCACGCACGCACGCACACACACACACACACACACACACACACACACACACACACACACACACACAAACGAGTGACAGAGAAGGAGATTATTTTCTGAATGTAATTACTGATGTGATGTGATTTAAAGTCTCACTGATAAACGAGTCCAATAAGAAACAACCACACACGCTTTCTTTAATGACATTAAAAGGACATTCTATGGTTGTCCTGCTAAAGACGAATTCATTATTTCGCAAAAACAAATCGCCTGTGCTGGCTCGGTGATGGACTGGTGACCAGTCGTCAGCCTCCTGTGGCTCGAACTCAATGGATGGATGACAAAGAAAGAAAAGTGTAAATATTGAACCTGCATTTGACAGCTTGAAATTGTAAAGAAATGTGCATGTCTATGTTCACTGCATGTGTAGGGAGCAACATGAGCATTACTTTCGCTTGTTATAAGAAAGGAGAAGTTGCAATGAACGTTTAATGAAAAAGCTCCTTGTGCTACACCTCAGCAGACTCTCGTGTCCCCACAGTATCTCGCTGGGAGATCACTTATAAATGATCCCCGGGGGAAGGAGCCTCGCACGGGAAGCTTCCCAAGCTCTGTGTTTACTTTAAGAACCTGACGCAGAAGCCGGTCCTCGTGCAGAGCCCCGGGCTGATAAGTCCCAGATATGCACGCAAAGACGCGAGATAAGGTTCCCGTCTATTTAGACAAGCCGCGCAAATAAACAGGAGGCAATGATGCTCTCCCAGTCCAGCCCTTGTTTTGATGAAGAGTGCAGTGGCGTGTACCGTTGCAGCCGTCGGTGGTGAACGCTGCAGCTCAGCATGCCAGCTAATCTGGAGCTTTCAACGCGGCGGTATAATGATGAATCAACATGATATGGGATTCATATAAAAGCTGCACAGTCTGCAGTGTTTTGTTGTCTAATAAATAAACTAATCTTCGGCAGCTCCAATCAGCCGGCGCTTTTTTTTTAAAAAGAAGAGAGTTTGTTATAGATGCCAGATGCCAAGATGTTCACATTCATTAAACTTTGTTCAATAAAAATTCCATTAACACGTAATTGTTGGATTGAGAAAATCGACCTGCCTGGCTTTTTGGAAAACAACTTCAATTGTGTTTGGCCTGATTTTAACGAAGCGTTTTCACCACGAGGATGTTCAACCATTGATAAACTAAAGCATGGCTGCATTAACTCCTGCTCTCGAGGAGAGAGCAGCTTAATCCAGGCTACACAGCCCACCTATACACAACAAAACAGGGATTTAGAGTCGGACCGAGCGGCATTATTGAAAATGGAAAATGAGATCTGAAGTGACAACGTGGGCCGAATGCAGAGAACCAGAATGCTTATAAATTCACACTAATAATGGGCGTAAGTCTGGCGGGGTGATTAGATTGTTCATTATCGGGCCCACACATCCAGATGCGAATTGCATTTTAATACAAGGCTTAAATGAGGCCTTTTAGTCTGATTATGCTATCAGTCAGAGAATTAACAGACCCCCCCCCCCCCCAACCTGCTTATGGATTCTTTGACTTCAAGCTGTCCAATCGATGAGATTTATTTAAGGAGAATCTCAGTCGTACCAGGACTGCCCATGTTTCCACAGGGTTGTTTTTCACTTCTATTTTTTTTTTTTTTTTTTGCTGGCTCACATGGCGACACAAATATTCACACACACAAAAAAAAAAAAAGATTACAAGGAAATCACAAAATGTTCTCTCCTCGCTCCCATCTGCAGGGAAGAAACTGGAGCTGACTTTTATTTTTCATCAAAATTTAAAAAAGATGCACCAGCTGTTTTGGACTTCTCTCTCTCACACACACACACACACATACACACACACACACAAACGTGCACACACACATACACACACACACACAAACGTGCACACACATACACGCACGCACACACACACCATTCAAATCCCCTGACTAGCATGCAGACAAACTGGTGGCGCAGAGCAGAAGAGAAAGTGAGACAGAGGCTGGAGGAAAGAGGGAAAAGGATGGTGTTTAGTTTTCATTATCCACACTCTTGTTGCTTGTAGTGTCACCTTGTTACCCCCCCCCTCCCCTCTCTCCTCTCTTACTTCATCTGGGCTGATAGAACGTGTGCAAAACGCGAGGCGACGACATAATGCGATCGTATAAACTGAATGAAAATCTTCCTTTATTTTTGCCGTCTACGGCAGAAAATACTTTCACATCTTTTGCTGTTTTTTTTTGTTTTTTTTCTCACTCTACTTACCTCTAACTGAAAATAGCTGCTGAAACCCAAAGAGAGACCTGGTGTGATTTATGGTGTGACTAACTGCTCACGTGACGCTGTGGCCTAGTTGAGACTGAAAAGACTTTTATATGCAAGGAGAAGCCTGTTCTGAGTGAGAGAGCCGTGTGTGTGTGTGTGTGTGTGTGTGTGTGTGTGTGTGTGTGTGTGTGTGTGTGTGTGTGTGTGTGTGAGTGTGTGTGTGTGAGAGCAAGGTCAGACTAAGACGATGTGTTAAAAGTATGGCAGTGTTGTCATTTACACTAAATTCCCCTTGAACTTCCTCCATCGAAAGCATGGTTACATTTTAGATGCCAATTCAAGACTTGGTTTTTTTTTCTTCTTTTTCATACAAATCATAAAAAGAATTCAGAGTTCAAATGTGTTAATGCAATGACCATCTCTGAGCAGACGAGGAATTAAAAGCTCCCCGAATGATCCAGAGTCAAACCTTCTGTGCAAAACAAAACGCCGTGATTTGGCTCAACAACAAGCAAATGAACGGCCCATGAGTGGCGATAGTGGAGATAGTCACAGCCAACAGGAACATCATCACCTTTTGACCAATGGTTTTTTGGTTGTTGTTTTTTTAACTCTTGACTGTCACTCTAAATCAAACTTTTCAGGACTGGCTGCAATCCGACGGACTGTTTTCACGTTTCAGGACTTCTGGCTGCTCTCTTCTGGAGGCGTCGAGGCAAACGGGCTCGTTTTTTTGCCTTTCTGAAAACAAGTGTATCCGCAAGACTTTCTTCACTCTTTCATGGGTTCCGTTTTACACGACACCAATGTGCAGGTCCACTGCATCTGTGAAGTTTTTATTCCTCCTCCCGAGGCGGAACGTTTCTTTTACATGGTGTTGAGTGTGACTGATGCTCTGTACATAAACATGCCTTTGAATTTTTATTCAATGATTTATTTATCTTTGATATGTATATAGAACGGCAGGTCTGTTTACAGTTTGTTCTTACCCTGAAAAGCACTTTGTGGTTGACTGATGGACTTTCCAACTCAAACAAGCTTGTCAGGTCCAGTATGTCCTATAGCGTTATGATCACTGCTGCTGTTCTCAGAGCAACACCCTTGAGTCAGGCCTTTTTGGAATAAACTAAATATAACATAAAACTCTCCTTTTTGTTCAAAGAACAGGCAAATGGAGCATGCTCATATTTACTGGAAAGTGAAACAAGCCTTTGAAAGTGCACTCAAGCCACTTGGGCCAATGAAACGCTCAAATCTGGACAAGCGTCTCTTCAAGAAAACCCGAGAGGCGACATGTTTTAAGAGGTACAGAGGGATGGAAGGAGAGAGATGCAAGAGTGGAGGGAAGAGGTAACCAAAGGAAGGAAGGAAGGGGGTGGGGGGGGGGTGTAAGTACTGAAGTCGGCTTATTATCTGAAGAGCAGCGGCGTATAAACATTGGAGGGTATGTGCGGATGAGCGAGTTAGACGAGAGCGAGTGAGGAGAGAGAGGCGGCGTCCTCCGGGGAGAGGCGAGCACATCTGCTGTGTTCCACACAGCCGGGCGAAAGAACTCCAGAGATGACACGCTGTACCACCGGGGGAGGGCGCGCGCGCACACACACACACACACACACACACACACACACACTTTCAGTCTAAAAGACAGCTGACTTGCAGAAACATGTGACGCGGTACGTAGCACATATTCACAAATCACTGCACGCCACTACACATGTGCCCACCACGAATGTACTCAGTGTTATGAGTCGTTTAAACGTCATTGTGTTTACATGCAGACACACACACACACACACACACACACACACACACACCCGGAACAGTTCTCCAGGGTACCTGCGTCGCCGACAGAGGGAAAGTTCTGCTCGGAGTGGTTTGTTTGAAGTGATCAGCCTCTCTGTCATTAAGAGGCGATATGGGAGACGC